>NC_092352.1:86089848-86399618 GCF_963676685.1 Mytilus edulis | reverse complement strand
GGAGGTAAGCACGGTAAGTGTGACTACCTTTTTCACTGAACTATTACATTTGTTTTTAAAGCCCGCCTCTGGGTGCGGGATATTCTCCCTGTTTTGGAGACTCTATGATGGCCTGAGGCTGTGAGAGTGAATAAAATAAACCATGAAGAAGATATATCATTTATTAAGTATTACGTGTTTAGATTTACTTCAATTTCACTCAACATTTTAGAGACAGCAACAATAATGTTTATTCTCTAGCTTTTATTACTTAATAGATATAGGAAGATGTGGTATGAGTGCCAATAAGTCGACTCTCCAATGAAGTCACAATTTATAAAAGTAAAAACCATTATAGGTCAAGATACGGTCTAAACACGTAGCCTAGTCCACACCTAACAGCAAGCTATAAAGGGCTTCAAAAATTACAGTGTTAAACCATTCAAATGATAAAACCAACGGTCTAATCTATATAAAAAACGAGAAACGAGAAACACGTGTAAATAACATAAACAAACGACAACTACTGTACATCAGATCCCTGACTTAGGTCAGTTTATTTTCGATTTATGAGTTTGACTGTCCCTCTGGTACCTTTTGTTCCTCTTTTAAATAATACCTGTTATATTCATCTTTGTTATTGTATTGGTACTTCTTGTATTTGTATTACTCTGGATTATCGGATCTTCTGAACCCGTTTCTGTCGCAGCAGTTACTGAAGATGTTTCAATATATTACAGTTATTAATCAGATCTGTATACATTTTGGTTGATATAATCATGGTGAAATACAACCTTAGTAGGATCAAATATGATACCGAAGAAATTCCTTATGCTTTATAAGTATAACTATATTTCCTCAGCTTATCAGGACAACTTCCTTTAAAGTGTTATTAATCTATTTGGCGATTAGTATTTTGAATAATTAATGCCTGTAACAGATAAAAAAAAATACACTCGCTTAATTAAAAAGTTCAATCAGAAATTTTAGTAGATTGCCAGATCTTTTTCGCTTGCAAACTTCTTATGGTTCAAAACAAGGTTCGCTTAGGCCATATATGGTCACAAAAGTTATCTTCCTTAAAATCAAATTATCAAATTGGCCATTTCAAAATATGCAGGCCTAAATTCTAAAGGATTCCCTTTGTCGCAAACTAGGATAAAAAAAAATGTAATGAGGCGAAAAGTTGCCCATGAAGATATTAGACACACATTTGCTAGATCAGATGTAGTGACCAAAGTCAGTTATGTTAAACACTGTAAAGAATTTTTGAAAATACGACCGAAACTTAAAACGTTACAATACAAAAATGAATAATTGAGGGTTAATTTAATTCTGCGTAATTAATTTTTTTTTAAAACCCGCGTTGTGTATAATTAGTTTTATCACAGCTATGTCTATGGAAAATTTGTTGAATTTTGGAATTATTAAAAAAAAAAACATCAAAATTTTAGGGCAAATTTTATAATCCTTTGTTAACTTAGTTTTATGCTTTTTCTTTGTTAATTATGTCACTTTATAGCTTAATATCCAGTATTATATTAGTGTGGTGTAATGTAGAACACTCTTCTTGTAATTTGGAGAGTGAATAGATATAGAAAGATGTGGTGTGAGTGCCAATGAGACAACTCTCCGTCCAATTAACAATTTATAAAAGTAAACCATTATTGGTCAATGTACGGCCTTCAACACGGAGCATTGGCTCACACCGAACAAAAAGCTATAAAGGCCCCCACAATTACAAGTGTAAAACCATTCAAACGGGAAAACCAACGGTCTAATCTATATAAAAAACGAGAAACGAGACACACGTATAAATTACATAAACAAACGACAACTACTGTACATCAGATTCCTGACTTAGGACAGGTGCAAACATTTGCAGTGGGATTAAACGTTTAATGGTACCAAACCTTCTCCATTTTTCTTAAACAATAGCACAACATCACAACATAGAAACCATACGATAAAATATCAATTGGAAGTCTTAACTTAATCAAAAAATGTAAACTAACACAATATGAACGCATAAATTTGATCTGCGATACCTGAATGCAAATGCACAGTTAACAAAATATTAGGGACAAACATTCAAGGCCAAAAAGCAAACAAACAAATCCAAACAAAGCCATGGCAAGACACCACAGCGAAATATGTATCCCTTCGAAAATAATCACTTTTGAAGAAAAAAAACGGTTTTAATAATATCTACAGGTAAATGAAAAATAACCTTGTCGTTTTAGGTATACTACTTATGTGTATAAAATTCTTCAAATAATTAGGAATACCAAGAAAGTTCTGTCATATAAATACATAATTTAACACTAGATACAAATTGGGGTGAACAATAAAACTATACAATAGAGCTAGCTAAAACTTTGTTGTACAGATTTAAGGAGAATAATCTTGATGTTAATACAAATGTAGTAAGAAGAAATGAAAATTAGTAGATATTCCAAATGATCAAAGCTGGTATATAGACAAGATCCATATTAATATAAAATAACAAAAAAACATTATAAGCAGTATTAACAGGAATAGTTTGTTAATATCGGTTGATATTTATTATAGTTTTTTTTATGGTTATTAAGATTTATCACAAAATTGACTGCTGTACTACAATTTTTGACATTGTTACCAACAATGTTTGTTTGTTTTGTTCGCACATTGTTGTCAATATAATTGAATTGTATGCACTTGTTTTACTAGTGAGATGTTTAGCTAGCTAAAAAACCAGGTTAAATCCACCAAGGTCTACACATGCAAATGCCTGTAATTTCTCAGGAATTTGTTAGTTGTTTTCCATTGATTGGTGTTACAGTGTAGCGCTTTGATAAGGGATTTTCCAATTAGAATTTTCCTTTGGAGTACACTTTTTTCGTTATTCATATTTTTTCCATGATATGTTGATTGTATTATTGTTTTGTTGCCTGCGTTTTCCCCCGTAATAGTTCATTAATAATTGAGTTAAACTCGACAATGTTTGCTATGATTACAATTCGTATTGTCTTATTTAAGAAGTTACCATTATGAAGCTACGTTATTGATACGTACCCTTGCAGTTCATCACAGCAGCCATACACAATGTTTTGTTGCAATGTCCTTGCTGATTTATTATTTTGTAACCTGAACAAAACGTCTTTTTATGAGACAAACAATCTTTAAGGATACTCTCTTTTGGCTCTTTTCCAATTAAATTACACAAGCAATGACCTGTAAATAACGTGTTCAATTCATTTATATACAACTTCAAGCACACTTCATACCATACACCGACCACTCAAAACACGCACCATTCTATCCACTTTTCATTCAATATCCTAACTTTTCTATACAGTGATAATTCCATCCACTTGCTATTCCATACATTCAACATGCCATGCATTCACCATAACATGTATGCACCATACCATACAATTACAATACCATTCGCTCACCATGACGTTCATTCACCCGGCTTAACACTCATTATAACATATACTCACCATTACATGCATTCACAATTCCATGTAGTCATGATCCTGTGCTTTCACAACATCATATATCACCATTTCATAATTTTACCGTTTCTTACACATACCATTTATATATTCACCATTCCACACACTCGTCTTTCCATGCACTCACCATTCCATGCATTCACCATTTGATACACTAATCTTTATATACACTAATCAGTTCATACTCCAACCAGTCAATACACTCACCATTATATACAATCACAATTCTATTCATTCACTATTTCATACACTCATCATTCGATACACATGCATTCTATACATTTAGAAGTTCATGTATTCATCTTTCCATATACTAACCCTTTTATACACTAATGTGCCATTCATTACACTAACAAGTCCATACAATCACTATTTATTCAAATACAATTGCATAAACTCATAAATAATATTCACTAACCATTCCAAGCATTCACTAGATCATACACTCACCATTCGATACATCTGCATTATATACATCCAACAAATGTTTTCACCATCCCATATACCTAGCCTTCTATACAATAACCATTCCATGCATTTACCATTCTATAACTCCCCATTCCATGCATTTACCATTTTTCAACTCACTGTTCCATGCATTTACTATTCTATAATTCACTATTCCATGCATTTACCATTCTTTAACTCACCATTCCATGCATTTACCATTCTTTAACTCACTGTTCCATGCATTTACCATTCTTTAACTCACAATTCCATGCATTTACAATTCTACAACTCACCATTCCATGCATTTACCATTCTATAACTCACAATTCCTTGCATTTTCATTCTATAACTCACAACTCCATGCATTAACCATTCTATAACTCACCATTCCATGCATTTGCCATTCTTAAACTCAATAATCCATGCATTTACCATTCTAATTCACAATTATATGCGTTTACTCTATAACTCGCAATTCCACGCATTTACTATTCTATAACTCACCATTCCATGTATTTACCATTCCATGCATTTACCATTCTATAACTCCCTGTTCTATGCATTTACCATTCTATAACTTACCATTGCATGCATTTACCATTCTTTAACTCACTGTTCCATGCATTTACCATTCTATAACTCACTATTCCATGCGTTTACCATTCTATAACTCACCATTCCATGCATTTACCATTCCATGCATTTACCATTCCATGCATTTACCATTCCATGCATTTACCATTCCATGTATTTACTATTCTATAACTCACCATTCCATGCATTTACCATTCTTTAACTCACTGTTCCATGCATTTACCATTCTTTAACTCACAATTCCATGAATTTAGCATTCTTAAACTCACAATGCCATGCATTTACCATTCTATTACTCACCATTCCATGTATTTACCATTCTATAACTCACCATTCCATGCATTTAACATTCTTTAACTCACATTTCTATGCATTCACCATTCTATAACTCACAATTTCATGCATTTACCATTCTATAACTAACAATTCCTTGCATTTATTGTTCTATAACTCACCATTCCATGCATTTACCATTCTATAACTCACCATTCCATGCATTTTACATTCTTTATCTCACTGTTTCTTTCATTTACCATTCTATAACTCATAATTCCATGCATTTACCATTCTTTAACTCGCAAATTCATGCATTTACCATTCTTTAACTCACAATTCCATGCATTTACCATTATATAACTCACAATTTCATGCATTTACCATTCTATAACTCACAATTCCATGCATTTACTATTTTATAACTCACCATTCCATGCATTTACCATTCTATAACTCACCATTCCATGTATTTACCATTCCATAACTCAGCATTCCATGCATTTAGCATTCTATAACTCACCATTCCATGCATTTTACATTCTTTATCTCACTGTTTCTTTCATTTACCATTCTATAACTCACAATTCCATGCATTTACTATTCTATAACTCACCATTCCATGCATTTACCATTCTATAACTCATCGTTCCATGCATTTACCATTCTATTACTCAATTCCATGCATTTACCATTCTATAACTCGCAATTCCATGCATTTACCATTGTATAACTCACCATTCAATGCATTTAACATTCTATAACTCACCATTCCATACAGTTCCTATGCCAATAAGTCAACCTTTCATACAGTTTTATTAACTGACCTTTTTTTCCTTTTTCTGTGGTACAGTGTTCTGATAAATCTGTTATTGTAGCATCGTTATTGCTACAAAGACACTTGAACAAACTATCAAAACCTTTTCCATCGCTAACCATACCTACAATTATTTTTTATTAAATATATTTGTGTGTTTTTTTAATATTCTTACGTTGATATTATATTTAATCTTAAAATTACCACAAAGTAAATTGTAGTTTGTTAGGCTGTATTAAAACTGTCAACAACCAGGAAACTATGGATAAACGTTGAACGTGATTTCAAATTTTTGCTGAGTGTTTTGTACCTGATATGATAGTTTAAATGACTAAAACACAGATGTGGAATTGATTTAGCTCGATTACACATCTCCTGTTGTTGTCATTAAATATACTTCATAAACAAGGAACTATTTACTTATTGATTAACCATAATAATTTAATTTCCATTTAGCGTAAATATATAAGACATCATAAGCTTTATTTAGATTCAATATGTAATTTTAGAATAGACGGAAACAGCAATGTTTCTTTGATGTTCATTCCACATCTTTGTGTATCATTAACACTCAAAATTCGAAAGAAAAAATAAATAAATAATACATAGAACGCTCTTTCATTAAGATAGTCTCTATTGAATACTTTATCTATCGTTATCGCTCGTGGTAAATTTTGTAAGCATAAAGGGCGGTAAAATCAATATAATATTGAAATGATTGTTTTCCAGTTATAAAATACTGACGTTCGTACATCCTGTAGATACTGGTACTTTGGAATTGCACAATACACATGTTTTTGCTCTCAGAATGTTCACTATTAAATCCATTTTATGTATGCTCATTGATATTATTTCTTGGGAACATATTTTATTTTGCTGTTACAATTTTTGTTTTTCAGCACTTGCAAATTATTTTTCAGCACTTGCAATACTCTTAGATCAGTACTTTTTTCTTGAGTCTTTTTTTTTTTTGTGCTTTGGGTCGATCTGATGAGCCAATCCCTTTTTAATTGATGGGTTATTTTGTTTTTATGTTGTGTTGTTAGACAGCTGCTCCAAGTAAGAAGAGAGTTGAGCACTTCCAAAAATTGTTAATCCCGCTGCATTCTGTAAGAGTTTGTCCCAAGTCAGAAGCTTGTAATTCAGTGGTTGTCGTTTGATGTTGTGTATCATATTGTTTATTGTTTCTTGTTTTGTCTTAAAATCAGGCATATGATTTTTCTCGTTTGCATGTTGAACATTCTGTCATGTCAGAATTTATATCTCGCCGTGCGGTGTTGGTTAAGATTATAGTTGAAGGCGGTAAGCTGGCATTTAGTTGCTCATATCTACGTCAAGTTGTCTCATTGCCGAAAGTTCCTCTTCTTATGTATATATTTATAATGTTCTTTTTATGAATATGATTTATTTGCAATTACGTATACCATTTTTTAGTAATGGAAATGGTGATAGATTGTGTTTTGGATTCCCTCTGAAATATGTCATAGGAAATATATGGCGGCATTTTCAACGAAGAAATATATTTTGTTCTTGAATGTACCACAGATTTGCACATTAAATACTAAAAGATGAAGATATTTTTTTTCTAAATTGTAGTTATTTTTTAACAATGCAAAATAGGGTATTCGAGGACAAGGGTTGGGATCTCTTCCCTTTTGTTATCAAAGCATCAAGACATGCTGATATTCGGCTTCGTTTGTCGTCGTAGTACAAAGCAGTGTTAATATTCGTATAATATTAGGGATCATCGGCCGAGTGATCTAAGTAGTCAAACTACTGTTTCACTAGCCTATCAATACTGATGTTGTGAGTCATATTTCCGAACTTGGCAGGTGTGCTCGACTCAAATTATAATTGACTAGGATCGATGATTCTCTCAGGGAACTCTAGTTTCCTCCACCAATAAAACTGACCACCAAGAAATAGCAGAATGGTGTTGAAAATGGTGTATTAACACCAATTATACAATTATATTACATTAACAAGTTCTTCTCGTGAATATGCAGTTAATTTGCTTTATAAGTTTAACTAGCCATTCATCATCATAATCATCATCACAATCATCGATATTCCGCATGATACTGTAGGAAAGATATGATTGACTACTTGTATTACTTACCCTTATTAGCATCAGCTACGTTTTGGAACCAACAAAATATGATAAACAGTTTTGTTTTAACCATAATCACTTGTAATCCATGAAATTTTATGGTAGATATAAATGTATAAATGAAACGGAAATTCCATCACTTAAGGATTAGAACTTTACCCGGAAAATATTATACTTTTTTTCTCAGCAAAGCCCTCTATAAACTTCCTCTTGATAACATTTACATTTACACATACGAGCTACACAAACAATATAATTTTATTGTTATGCTGATTCATTAGATAATGTAAACGCTTTACATGATTTTTATCGATGTTTTTATTTTTTTTGTAATCAAATGTTTTTTATTATGGATTGTTACAGTTAAAAAGGCTTTTTAACTGAGTTTAATTCTTCTGATATTTATAATGCAAGGAAAATAATATATTTTTAATGAGGGTTTGAACAATTATTGCTGTGAATCTGGCATTTACATCTTTAAGTTTATACTTACTCTTTATTGTTAGTTCTGATCGAATACGGAAGAGGGTATTTAACCTGGAGCTCAATTGTATGTGTCATTGGTCAATACTTATTTTTTGTAAGTTTGATTTCTTTTTTAAAATCTCATAGATGACCAAGTATAATTTTTGAATTGATTGTAAGGTGTACATATTAGTCGCAAATGGTTCGTCAGAAAAAAATGTGTTATGGTTTATTGATTTGTCTTAATACGTTTGGTGGTTCTAATCTCAGATGCTCAATACAATAGGTCTTCAGTATTTGTTAAATTTTGAGTAAAATGCAATACAAGCCTGCAATGCAAATCATGAAATACAACTCTTAGGCGCAAATGAAATACTGTTAATAAGTTTCGCAAATGCAATGCATAAGAATTTACTTAGATTTTCGTATTTCTCCACGCGAGCAATGTTTAAAAAAGCTTCATATTGTGTCGAGCAGCTGATATTTCCCATTGTCACTATGATAAAAATATGAGAATTGATCGATTTAATAGTTAATTTGCTTTCCTCTATTTAAATCATTTTTAATTTCTATTGTATGTATTTATCTCTAAATCTTTTTCATTTTTTCCAGTGAATTCTGTACAATTTATTCTTGTACTTCCTGTAAACACTGTATGTATGATAATTCATATTTACTAATATGAATTTTAAAATAAAACAAGATATAAAAACAATGCGCGATTTACAGACATGCATTCTTTAATATTCGCATATTGAATTGTAATATAACCTCATATTCCTTGCTTCTTCTGAACTTTTTTTTGTCCCATTTATAGGCATTATGTTTTCGGGTCTGTGCGTCCGCTCGTCTGTTCGTTCGTCCGTCCGTTCGTCCGTTCGTCCCGTTTCAGGTTTAAAGTTTTTGGTCGAGGTAGTTTTTGATGATTTTGAAGTCCGATCAACTTGAAACTTAGTAAACATGTTCCCTATGATATGATCTTTCTAATTTTAATGCCAAATTAGAGATTTTATCCCATTTTCACGGTCCACTGAACATAGAAAATGATAGTGCGGATGGGGAATCCGTTTACTTGGGACATAATCTTGGGGTTTTTTTTAATTAAGATGGAGTTAAAAAAAAAAAAAAAAGGGACAAGAGATACCAGAGGGACAGTCAAACTCATAAATCGAAAATAAACTGACAACGCCATGGCTAAAAATGAAAAGGACAAACAGACAAACAGTACACATGACACAACATAGAAAGCTAAAGAATAAACAACACGAACCCCACCAAAAACTAGGGGTGATATCAGGTGCTCCTTTTAGTTAAACTTGGAGTAAGATAAAAACGACGAAGGGGGAGGGGCTAACAACCTTGACAACCAATGAGGGTCTTGCACGGTCGGCCATTTTTTGCTTTTAAAAAACTAATTTCTACTTTATGGAAGTTATTGAATACATTATATGAATAAAACGTGAAATGAACAATAATTTAAAAAAAAACAAAAAACAAATATAAGTAATGAATGAACTAGCATAAAATAATAAAAAAACAGCCCCTAACTTAAACAAGTAAAAAAATAGGATCCTTTGAAAGCCGAAACTAGTTTTATCTTTCAGTCACAATCAAGGTTGATTCGTAGTTGACATTTTTTTTACCCGGAAAACCACAACACGAAATGTATTATTGGTTCAGACGAATAGTTTAAAAATAGGTGACAGAAAAACAGACTGAAATTTGGCCTATTTTTTTAAGAATTGGCAGTTACAGAAACACGTGTTCCTCGGTCAGCACACCTTTGGTACTGTAAATAGACTTCAATACATCACACCCACTGGACCCGGCTCAAAGTCAATTGACCCTACAAGTTTTAACTCAATAGATAAAGAAAGATGTGGTATGAGTGCCAAAGAGACAACTCTCCATCCAAGTCACAATTTATAAAAGTAAACAATTATAGGTCAATGTATGGCCTTCAACACAGAACTTTGGCTCACACCGAATAGCAAGCTATACCGGGCCCCAAAAAAAAACTAGTGTAAAACTATTGAAATGGAGAAACCAACTGTCTAATCTATATAAAAACGAAAAACGAGAAACACTTATGAACCACATAAACAGACGACAACAACTGGACATCAGATTCCTGACTTAGGACAGATGCAAACAATTGCAGCGGGATTTGAACGTTTTAATGGTACCAAACCTTCTCCCTTTTCTGAAACAATAGTATAACATCACAACATAGAAAGACACACTATAAAATATCAATTGGAACGACTTAACTCAGTCAAAAAACGTAGTAACACAAATTTACACACAATGAACGAGTAAATTTGATATGTGATACGTTGTAAATACATAATTAATAAAAATATGAGATGATTAAAGTAAAAGTATAAAACTTCTATGAAATGTTGAACAATTTTAGAAAAACATCAACTATGAAAATAATTTTGTTGTTTAGTATACTTCTTCTTCTGTCCATATAATCTTCAAGATATATCTTTTACTCCGTCTGATGTGTTTCTTCAAAAAGAACCAATTCCACCACCAAGTATCTTCTGCGTAACATAAATTTTGAGTTGGAAAAGTACATATATCTTTTTGTTTGCTCAAGGGCCATTATTTTTATTTTCACAATGCAGAATTATTTACATAGCGAACAATATTTCACAATAAAAAAAATTATACATGATAAATCGTCGATTACGAAGCTTGAAACAGATGGTTGCATATTTACAGTTGATTTATAAACATGATGCATGACACTATCAGAAATACCCTTTGAAATTTATTCTGTCTCGACAATTTTATGAATATTCTGTCAAAATTTAGTATTTTTTTAAAAATTTTCAAAATCTAATAGAATTTTTATGAGCCATGATAAAAGAGAATGAGGATACCTTCTCATACTCTATTAAGGCATTTACACTTGCAAAATGTTGACGTTTTTAGTTTTTATGATAGTCGGAGCTATAGTTTTGAAAGCGGATGATGAGCCCTGCGACAATAAAAGATGCGACCCGGATATTTGTAAGTTGTAATAATTAATTACCATATTCAAATTTAAAAGGTAAAATTGTTAAACTAAGTATATCTTTTTATATTGCTGTTCCAATAAAAGATGATTATGTGCAGGCACTGTCATTATATTTGCTTGAAGCTGAATTTTCGATTTGCCTCTTTGCAAAATATTTTGTAGAACTTTTTATGTCGTAGGTTCGGTTTCAAATAGCTACATTCTTAAATATCGTAAATGCATATCCGTAGATATATAAATTCCTATTTGGATTTCTAGACAAGGCTTACAAATGAATGATAATGTCTGTGACTTGATATGAGAAAGTATTTTTATTTTTAAATGCTCGTCCTAATATCACATTAAACAAGTACATGCATATTCAGATTTCTAAGGCAATAGTATTTAAATTCTTGATTGCCACCGGTTCAACCTTCACATTAAACAAGAAGATGCATATTTAAATTTCAACTTCTGGATGTCAATTGATTTCTAATTTGTTTTGTTAGATTGCTGTCTTGTTGACGTTTGTCCTTCAGCTAATGTTTAATATAATAGTTGTCCTACATTTACAGAGAAATCGAAAGTCGTTTATATTTTTTACATCTGTTGTTAAAATAAAGGTTGGAAACGCATGCTGGTCTTTTTTACCACCTATGTTCCTTGACACTTGGGCCTTAAAGTATAAGGTCCACGTTTACATGTTTATAATAGTGAACAAATATATTTGTTTATCTTTTAGTACTAAAGGAGTGTCGCAATGATCCAACCCTTTTACTTCCACACCCTGGTGAATGTCAGGTTTACTACGACTGTTCTGTGCTTTATGAGAATGTTCCAAGATATTTTGAGCAGCATTTAGAGGAATGCCGTTACCCTCTTCTGTTTTCAACGAAATCTCTGAAGTGTGAACAGCCTGAAGATGTCGACTGTGGAGAACGCAGGGAATACAAAGACAGATGTAAATATTTTTGTCAATTATCGAAAAATGAAACAAAAAGTTCACAAACTAGAGGCTCTAAAGAGCCTGTGTCGCTCACCTTGGTCTATGTGCATATTAAACAAAGGACACAAATGGATTCATGACAAAATTGTATTTTGGTGATGGTGATGTGTTTGAAGTTCTTACTTTACTGAACGATTTTACTTCTTACAATTATATCTATAATGAACTTTGCCCATTAGTAACAGAGAACTATATTTGGTAAAAATTTACATAAATTTACCAAATTAATGAAAATTGTTAAAAATTGACTATAAAGGGCAATAACTCCTTAAGGGGTCAATTGACCATTTAGGTCATGTTGACTTATTTGTAGATCTTACTTTGCTGAACATTATTGCTGTTTACAGTTTATCGCTATCTATAATAGTATTCAAGATAACCAAAAACGGCAAAATTTCTTTAAAAATTACCAATTGGAGGGCAGCAACCCAACAACCAGTTGTCCAATTCATCAGAAAAATTCAGGGCAGATAGATATTGACTTGATTAACAATTAAACTTCTTGTCAGATTTGCTCTAGATGCTTTGGTTTCATAGTTATAAGCCAAAAACTGCATTTTACCCCTATGTTCTATTTTTAGCCGTGGCGGCCATCTTGGTTGAATGGCCAGGTCATCGGACACATTTTTCAAACTAGATACCCCAAAGATGATTGTGGCCCAGTAGTTTCAGTGGAGATTTTGTAAAAGATTACTTAGATTTATGAAAAATGGTAAAAGATTGACTATAAAGGGCAATAACTCCTAAAGGGGTCAACTGACCATTTTGGTCATGTTGACTTATTTGTAGATCTTCCTTTGCTGAACATTATTGCTGTTTACAATTCATCTCTATCTATAATAATATTCAAGATAATAACCAAAAACAGCAAAATTTCCTCAAAATTACCAATTCAGGGGCAGCAACCCAACAACCGATTGACCGATTCATCTGAAAATTTCAGGGCAGATAGATCTTGACCTGATAAACATTTTTATCCCATGTCAGATTTCCTCAAAATGCTTTGGTTTTTGAGTTATAAGCCAAAAACTGCATTTTACCCCTATGTTCTATTTTTAGCGGTGGCGGCCATCTTGGTTGGTTGACCAGGTCACGCCACACATTTTTTAAACTAGATACCCCAAAGATGATTGTGGCCAAGTTTGGATTAATTTGGCCCAGTAGTTTCAGAGGAGAAGATTTTTGTAAAAGATAACTTTAATTTACGAAAAATGGTTAAAAATTGACTATAAAGGGCAATAACTCCTAAACAGGTCAACTGACCATTTTGGTCATGTTGACTTATTTGTAGATCTTACTTTGCTGAACATTATTGCTGTTTACAGTTTATCTCTATCTATAATAATATTCAAGATAATAACCAAAAACACCAAAATTTCCTCAAAATCACCAATTCAGGGGCAGCAACCCAACAACCGATTGACCGATTCATCTAAAAATTTCAGGGCAGATAGATCTTGACCTGATAAACATTTTTATCCCATGTCAGATTTCCTCAAAATGCTTTGGTTTTTGAGTTATAAGCCAAAAACTGCATTTTACCCCTTTGTTCTATTTTTAGCCGTGGCGGCCATCTTGGTTGGTTGACCAGGTCACGCCACAAATTTTTTAAACTAGCTACCCCAAAGATGATTGTGGCCAAGTTTGGATTAATTTGGCCCAGTAGTTTCAGAGGAGAAGATTTTTGTAAAAGATAACTTTAATTAACGAAAAATGGTTAAAAATTGACTATAAAGGGCAATAACTCCTAAACGGGTCAACTGACCATTTTGGTCATGTTGACTTATTTGTAGATCTTACTTTGCTGAACATTATTGCTGTTTACAGTTTATCTCTATCTATAATAATATTCAAGATAATAACCAAAAACAGCAAAATTTCCTCAAAATTACCAATTCAGGGGCAGCAACCCAACAACCGATTGACCGATTCATCTGAAAATTTCAGGGCAGATAGATCTTGACCTGATAAACATATTTACCCCATGTCAGATTTGCTCTAAATGCTTTGGTTTTTTAGTTATAAGCCAAAAACTGCATTTTACCCCTATGTTCTATTTTTAGCCGTGGCGGCCATCTTGGTTGGTTGACCGGGTCACGCCACACATTTTTTAAACTAGATACCCCAATGATGATTGTGGCCAAGTTTGGTTTGATTTGGGCCAGTAGTTTCAGAGGAGAAGATTTTTGTAAAAGTTAACGACGACGGACGACGACGACGGACGACGACGGACGACGGACGACGGACGCCGGACGCCAAGTGATGAGAAAAGCTCACTTGGCCCTTCGGGCCAGGTGAGCTAAAAATGTGTGATTCTAATTCGAATAATAATTAATCAATGAATCAAATATGATTAAAACTAAAATTTATCACAGATCACAACACTTTTTATGAACTTTTTTTATTTCATCTTAAGAATTTTAAATTATCAATTATTTATATAAAAAAATATCAATTATAAAGACAGATTAAATCATATCTTTCGAGAAAAAACTCATCAAAGATACCAGGGTAATAATTTGGAAAGCCAGTCGACCCTCCTATTTCATGTTTTTCTTGTACATCTAATCATTAAGTCTTAGCAGTGCCGTTCTTTTAAAGAAAACAGTTTGAATTTAATTCGAATACGAAGTTGAAGAACATTCATCAAAATTTTAAAAATTGAACACCTACAAATTTTAAACATTTTTAAAAAGAGTGATTATCATATCTGAAACAATTACCAAACAAATGTTCCAAACATCATTCAGAGCGATATTGGTTCATTTTCCCCAACTATCATCTATTCATATATTATAATTTGAAATTATAGTTTATCCCTTTAATTTCTCACTTTAATTTCAGGTGATTACCGAAGAGAACAGTGTGGGACTTCCCATTGTTACTGTCAACTTAGATATCCTAGCTGCATCGGAAAAACTGATGGTTTGAATAGCTTCCCCTACAGACCAAATACGCCATACTATATCATTTGTGAAAACCAACGTCTTAAGAGTGCTGGTTTATGTGGGAAGGATTCGGTTACGGGAAAACAAATGTTCTTCATAAAAAATGGATGCTTTTGAAAAATAAATTTTGATATTTTTGTCATTATTCTCTGTATAATAGATAGTCAATATTTATTCACAGATGACGTATTGAAATGGTACATCAAAAAACATTAACATATTCATATGAATATAAATAGATAACATTGCGCATGACCAATACTATATATTATACCTCAAATTACGAAGTACATGTAAGTGATGACAAATTGAATGTAATATACCACCCACTTAGTACTTCCGTTTTACTCTGCCACTGCAATGATTTGATATTTCTTCTGCCGGGAACTTTATGTTGATGAAAGTACCTTTGAGTAATTTCCAGAACTGTGCTTAGGAATTTTGTTTACTTGTTACCAATCTTATAAAAATAAGAAGATGTGGTATGATTACCATGCAACGAGACAACTCTCCACAAGAGACCAAATGACACAATTCTCTTCTTAGAAAGATCTGATTAGGTTTGGAACTTTATCATGATGAGTTGTACTGTGTTTAAATTTTTATACCTGCTGTTAATTATTTTGTTAACGAAACTTTGATTTTGTATTAGGCACACAATGTATTGAATTCTCTGTTACATATCACTAGTATATACCTTCTGTATTATGAAGTGATTTAATATTTGGATCGGAACGTCATCATGTACTAGTAATGTTCCAATATAATTTTTCCTTTTATTTGTCAGCGATTTTCATTCTCTGGCAGTCACTTTCAAAATTTGTATTAAAATTTGTATTAATCCATACCAAATGAGAATTAATTTAATTGTATGTGAATAGGTTATTGAAAGTGGTGCACAGCGTTTTCGTATTTTTGCTCTTCCAATTTAGTTTATTTATGCAAAATACGTATTTAAAGTTGGAAATGCGTAATCGGTGGGAGTAATTGCTATTATATCATATTACCACCTTGACAGTGAACTACTCAAACTTATATGTTTTGACAAAAAGGAAAGAATGATCTTTTAATAGAGATCGCGTGTTCAAACTATATCAATAAGACTGAACATTGTATGATGATTTAACAACAAAAAGCTAAAGATACCAAGGGGATCTTGTATGAACTTTTTGTGATCGAAAGTAAAATGTAAAAGAGATATTATGGTTGAGGTCTTCACAAACTTGTAAAACCACCACTAAATCCCTGGTTGTCTGGAACTTTGTCAATGGTTATTTTATGTTATTTTGATGTCTTAGTAATTTAAGGAGTTGAGTGATGAGGTGACGGATGTTTGCTTTCATAATTATAAAGTATTTTCATTTTACCTCCATGCTTCTACGAACTCGATATGATTCAAAACACGTCGTATTGTACAAGACATTTGTCTATTGTTAAAGACTAGATGTTGACTTCGAAATTTATTTTTACTGATACATTTTTGTTTGCTGCTACGATCATTGGTGCATTACCCACATCTTATGTTATTCCTGTAACGCCAACCGTTTAATGGCCGTGTTATGTAATATTCTGCTGTCAATTTGTGTGTTCACACTGCGTTTTTTTTTTTTTTTTTTTCTTTTTTTTTTTAATAAACCTATGCTCAATGTGTAAAATAATAGAATAAAGCTCTCTTTAAAGTAAGAGATATCTTCAAGTTGTAATATCTTTTTTGAATTTTTGGACTTATTAAACAAAAGGAAAATTTTCATTTTATTTCATGTTCCAAATCAGATTCACAATATGGCTAAAAATGTGCGCTGTGTTAGTTGATAGTGTATTCCATTTTCTGCTTACCCTTCCGGAGAACCTGAGATCACCCCTAGTTTTTTGGTGGGGTTCGTGTTGTTTATTCTTTAGTTTTCTATGTTGTGTCGTGCGTGCTGTTGTTTGTTTGTCTTTTTCATTTTTAGCCATGGCGTTGTCAGTTTGTTTTAAATTTATGAGTTTGACTGTCCCTTTGGTATTTTTCGTCCCTCTTTCATAATTGAGACTTTCCTTTAACTCGATTTTTTATTTTGATATTTTTCGATTTGTTTTTCGATATCAATGGCACTTATTTTTTTAGATAAGCCACCATCGATATAAGGGAAATAGGAGACAGTTGACTTTAAAATATGTCATACTTTAATCGCTACGAATCGAGAAGAGTTGTCAATAAAAACATTGACTATCAAAGATTTGCTATCACACCAAAGCTTAAACTAATTAGGGAGGGATAAATCCTACTTTGTAAAGGATCACTCTGATTCGAACAAAAAATTCTCTGAAACTGATATTATCAAGATGCTTGATTTCTTGATTGACAACATATTTGTTACGTTCGGAGGAAGTGTTTTTCAACAGACTGTCGGCATTCCAATTGTAACAAACTGTGCCAATCTACTTGTCGACTTGTTTCTTTATAATTATAAGGCTGACTTCATGCAGGAACTTCTTAGGAAGAAAGATAAGAAGTTAGCAATATCCTTTAACTCTTCTTTTCGCTATATAGATGATGTTCTTTCACTAAATAATTCAAAATTTGGTGACTATGTGGAACGCATCTATCCAATCGAGCTAGAGATAAAGGATACTACAGATATACAGTTAAGTCGGCCTCATATCTTGACTTACATCTAGAAATTGACAATGAGGGTCGGTTGAAAACAAAACTTTACGACAAAAGAGATGATTTCAGCTTTCCAATTGTGAACTTTCCATTTCTAAGTAGTAACATTCCAGCAGCACCTGCATACGGGGTATATATCTCCCAATTGATACGATTTTCCCGTACTTGCATTTTTATCATGATTTTCTTGATAGAGGGTTGCTGCTCACAAGGAAGCTATTAAACCAAGAGTTCCAAATGGTGAAGTTGAAATCATCCCTTCGTAAATTTTACGGACGCCATCACGAGTTGGTTGACCGTTATTGAATAACCGTTTCACAAATGATCTCGGATATGTTCCTTACGTCGTAACTACAATCCCCTTCTCTTTCATGGGTGTGACCTACCGGGTTAGACTGTTTGCCGGATTTGATATCACATATACAACACGACGGGTGCCACATGTGGAGCAGGATCTGCTAACCCTTCCGGAGCACCTGAGATCACCCCTAGTTTTTTTGGTGGGGTTCGTGTTGTTTATTCTTTAGTTTTCTATGTTGTGTCGTGTGTGCAGTTGTTTGTTTGTCTTTTTCATTTTTAGCCATGGCGTTGTCAGTTTGTTTTAGATTTATGAGTTTGACTGTCCCTTAGGTATATTTCGTCCCTCTTTTAGCATGAAATATCAACACAATATTATCATTGCAGACAAAAAAGTCCTTTCAGATTGTTTTTTTTTTATTTGTGTTTGCTTGCTACGTTCCATCTTTTTGTGTTTTTTTATTTGTAATTGTTAGCATATTTAACATAACCAACTCGGTGAAAACCAAATTGTGTTACTCAACCTTCTTTCATTTCAAGGCACCCCAATAAGGTTCGTCTCTGTGAATCTTATTTTATCTTTAGTTAATATGTGTTAAACATCATTAGGAATCTTAACTTTTAGTTCAGTCTTTGTCATCACTATGTGTTGCATTGTTTTATCTCAATTTAGTGAAAAGAAAACAGAAACAAATAAAAATGTATAACACCACGAAAAAAAAATCTTTGTTTGCCCATAAAAAAAAGACGGACGGACATGCAGGTTGTGAAAAAAAAATAGTAATTTGCGCCACTGACGCTATTTTTATGAAAAAAAAATTTAACATAATACAATTTATTAAGATTAAGAAATAGCATACAAAAATAACAATTATTATTATTACCAAAAACATATTACTAACAACCAATCTATCGAGTATATAGAAACACGTACAGTTTTTCAAAAGTGTTTTCATGAAATGCAAAAAGGAGCACTTTTTCTTCATGAAAATAACTTGAAATAGCTGCAATTCTTTTCTAAACTTTATGAAAATAAAACTACAAATAAAACTGCGGGTGTTTGCTCGTAAAATAATTAACCAATATAATTTTATGAAGATTAAGTAATAGCATACATATATAACGTAAAAAATAAATAACTTTTATCATAATCATCATAAAAGGTGCATCAGAAGTCTTTTCTTGTTTATACCTTCATACGAATCACTAAAAGCCAACATATTGAAGTAAAATCCAGTCTGAGGTAGACTTTTCATGAGAAAGATCTTATAGAATATTTATTTGTGTTACGTTGCTATAGTACAATAATGACGTTTATAAGATAGAATACAATGTGTTGAGGTTTTGGTTTCAGTTGTTTTAATCATATTTCTGATTATCTTTCTTGATTTTTGCTTCATCAGAAACAACCATAGACTAAATTTGAACTTTTGAAAAAGTCTTTAAAAAGGGTCAATTTTACCTGAGAAGCAATGCCATCAGCTAGATTTTATCGAATCACAACATTTATACTAAAATTAATGTATCATCGATAAAAATAGAAGGTGTAAAGAATCTCAAAAGTATTCATGTATCAAAATCATTCTTTGTAAAAGTTCTATTATCTTCAAACTTGATACTTTATAAATAATTTATATTTATCTAAAGTCACATAATTGAAAGTAGAAGGGCCATTTAATATCCTAAAACTGATTGATTGTAAGTGAATAATAGTTTGAAAATAAAGAAAATAAAATGATGGCAAGTGTAATGACGTATATAATGTACTAGTAATGTACAAAAGACAGATTTCACAAATACTGACTTTTTCTTATGTTTCTTGTTTACACGTCTTCTATGTTTGCTAACTCGTCAGGATTTTACGTTATGCTATAAAGTTTGAACATGAAGTACACCCTTCTTTTGTGAGTGAAAACTTTCAAAATGATAAGAAGTTTTCATGCTATAATCTTACCATTTTCAGCGATAATGTATAACATTCAACATTACATGATGAGTATTTTTTGTTACGTTGCTATAGTACAGTTACAATGAAATACTACATGTTGATACTTTTATTTCTGTCTTTAATCCCGTTCTTCGCATTTGTTTTTGAATCATATTGCTGATTAACAAATGTAGCTTCTGTGGCGTCTTCATCATCATATCCAAAATTGTCCATATCGACGTCATCTTTATATTTCTGTGACCCTTCTTCTTCACCATAACGAGCGACTTTATTGCTTCTTGCTTTGTTTCTGTAAGACATAAATTTATTAATGATTACTTTAAAAATATAGAAAGGGTCGGCATAATTGTATGGGACAATGACCGAACAACACTCAAACGCTATTTGTGCTACAAAAATGATGTATTGCACTTACTTTTCGTTCTTATGATGATAGATGACTTCGTAACATCCAGCAACAAATTAAACTAATATAAAGGACGAGAACATGTTCATACTTTTTGAGTAATTACCATACTTTATACTTGGTTGAGACGTTGAGCCGGATTATTTACGTACTAGTTTACAATGTATCGATTTGCAGGGTTACCAGGTCACATTCTGCTAACTGCGAGTCAAAAAGTCGTCCCCTTTAGGTGTCACACCACCAATTACTCCCTCAAATTTAGAACGTATGTGAAAGAAGCCTACTCGGACAAAAAATAGTGCATTTGATGTAATTGTTTACTTAAACTTCCCAACAAATTTGCAGAATTGAAACTTTTGGGGAAAGAGAAATAATTATATTAAGACCATTTTGAGCCCAAATTTACTTGTTTATGAATTGACATTAAAATTTGAGGATTAATGCGCTCCATAGTATACTAATTTAAGATTTCAAGAAAACCAGGGGTTATTTTTAGTGGTACATCAGTTCGGAAGGTCTCTTCTTTCTTATATGGCTTTAAAGGTATGTTGAAAATTGGCATTATAAAAAGGTGATACCTGTACGATTCAGGACATACCTGGTTTGTAAGAGGTTAAACTTAAGATAAAAAATTTAGAAAGCTATGATAATTGCAAAATTTGGTTGAACAGATAGGGACTTTTAATTGGTGGTCTGACACCTTTAATGCCACGTAGTTATAAGAGATTAATCATTTGTAGTACTAACCGTTTCTTTGTGATATATATTTAAGTTTTTCATAATCATTTGTAATTCTCACAATTTCTTTGTGATATGCATGTAAAATTTAAATAATGATTTGTTATACTTACAGTTTCTTTGTAATATATATACTAGTATGTAAGTTTTTCATTGTAATATAATATAATTGTCCTATATTACAGTTAAGCTTTACATCGATTTGTAGAACTCGCTTGTGTTTCATTAGTATATTTCAATAATGATTTGTTGTAATCACTATGAAATAATAAGCATCTTTAATGATTTATTAAGGAGCCAGCTGAGTACCACCTCCGGGTACAGGATTTTCTCGCTGCGTTTTAAGACCCATTAGCGGCCGTCGGCTGTTGTCTGCTCTTTGGTTGGGTTGTTGTCTTTTAGACGTATTCCCCATTTTTTCAATTTTATTTGATGATAAATTTTATCTATTAAGTAAGCTTTTATTGTGATCATTAGTACTCACCGTTTCTTTGTGATATATAAGTAAGCTGTAATAATGACCACCACTGCTAGTGCTGCAATAACTATTCCTGCAATCAAACCACCATGGCTGTTGGAGTTCTATTTTATAATAAGATAAAGATTTACAGTTAAAAGTTCAATTGAGAATGCTTTATATTAATATCTTAATCTATGCACAATGTATCAGCTATTGAATTGCATAGAAGTAATAAAATAAGACAAACAGACAAATAATAGTACACAAGACACAACATAGAAAACTAAAGACTAAGCAACAAGAACCCCACCAAAAACTGGGGGTGGTCTCATGTGCTCCGGAATAGTAAATATATCCTGCTCTACATGTGACTCCAGTCGTGTTACTCATGTTATTACATATCCGTTATCAAAAAGAGGTGGAAATGCTAAGGGGACATTCAAAACTCATTGATCTCAGAAAATATAATGTCTGGCACAAAACTAAAACGACCAAAAGACGAACAAAACCACGAAAAAAAAATACGAAACTAAATATTGATTTTAGAATAAAAGTTTATAATTTTTTATAGATAAAATATTACTATTACTTACCTTATCTGTGGTTTTCATTGGTCGTTTTTTAACTTCGCCATTATATTGTTTTAGATGAAGAGTTGCTGTCGCCTGATTGAAATACTTCTGTACCTCTTTGTTACTAAGTTCTTTGCCGTTCTTCTTTACAGTGTATGTAACCTTGGTAACCAACTCACTGAAAATTTACATTTCCATACTTGATATTAACTTAAAAGCATAATATATGCTTACCGCAAATCTATTGTGTTCTGTTTATAGGCAATTGATGATGTACGATAAAAACCCTTACTAGCTTTCCTTTCTACTTTTAATATTTATGAATATCATCGTATTTGAGTTACAAATACTTCATAAGTTTTATAAAAATCATTGATCAACTAAATCACGTGTATTCGAGCGTCATTGATGGGTCTTTTAAGCCGAAACGCGCATCTGGCGTAAATACAAAATTTCAATCCTGGTTTCTATGATGAGTTTATTTACATCGACTGGATCGATGAAACTGCTGGTGGAGCTTTTATTCCATGATGGTATCATCACCCCAGTAGTCAGCACTTCTGTGTTGACATAAATTATCATTGATATGGTCATACTTATAAATTAACTGTTTACAAAACATTAGATTTTTGAAATAGATAGGCTTTTCTACCTCAGGCATAGATTACCTTACAGTAGCTGTATTTTTTTCTTTTTTGTTCGAGCGTCACTGATAATTCTTTTTTAGACGAAACGCGCGTCTGGCGTAAATACAAATTGCAATTCTGGTATCTATGATGAGTTTAATTGCTTTATCGGAAAATTTTGTGCAAATGCTAAAATAAGGATTTTGCGGAATCTTGGTATCATGGGTCATAAAGTTATCCACATTATTCTATAAATTCATATTGCTGAATACGGTACTAGTACTGAACGGACAAAGCAGTAAAGTTATGATGTTCAATAAACAACAAATATGTTGTAACTAATAAGAACATTTGATATTCTATATCAATATAAGAGTTGTCGAAACTTACTTGTCTTCTCCCAATACTATTTCAGTTGACGTTGTGATTTGTATGTCTGCACCTGGATCATTTAAATATTGCTCAATCAAGTCTTTCATTGTAGCTGTGATGTTTTTCACAGAAGTTGTAACGTCACCTTTGATAAGATATGCATCTGGCTTTGGTACTGAATGAATGATTGTTGATGATGCAGAAGGCTTAAAGGTCGTTGTTATTGTGCTTGCCTTCTGAGTGGTACTTCCCAAAATTTCGTGTTTTGTTGTCGTTGGTGGGACCGTGACTTTTGTTGTAATAGTTGTAAGTAGCGTCCTTATCGATAGAGGTGATTCCTTCGTTTGTTTTTGAATAGTTGTTGAATTCATTGATGTTGGTGCATTTTTCGTCGTAATCATAGTTGAGGATTTCTTCGTTGTTTGTGTGGTAGTACTTTGTAGTGTTGTTTGCGATGTAGAAGGTATCGAAGACGTAGACGGAGTAGTAGAATTCGTAGTTGTAGACAGAGTAGTTGATTTCATAGTTGTAGTCGGAGTAGTAGGTTTCACTTTTGTAAATGGAGTAGAATGTCTAGTTGTTGTAGACGGATAAGTAGTTTTCATTGTTGTAGTTGGAGTAGTAGGTTTCACTTTTGTAGACGAAGTAGAATGTCTAGTTGTTGTAGACGGAGTAGTAGTTTTCATTACTGTAGACGGAGTAGTAGATTTCACTTTTGAAGACGGAGTAGAATGTTTAGTTGTTGTAGACGGATTCGTAGGTTTCGTTGCTGTAGACGGAGTAGTAGATTTCGGTGTTGTAGACGGAGTAGTAGTTTTCATTACTGTAGACGGAGTAGTAGATTTCATTACTGTAGACGGAGTAGTAGATTTCATTACTGTAGACGGAGTAGTAGATTTCGTTGTCGTAGACGGAGTAGTAGTTTTCATTATTGTAGATGGAGAAGAAGGTTTCACTGTGGTAGACGGAGTAGTTGATTTCGTAGTTGTAGACGGAGTTGTTGATTTCCTTGTTGTAGAGTGAGTAGTAGATTTCCTTGTTGTAGACGGAGTAGTAGATTTTGTTGTTGTAGACAGAGTAGTTGTTTTCGTTGTTGTAGACGGAGAAGTAAATTTCGTTGTTATAAATGGAGTTGTAAGTTTTGTTGTAGACGGTGCCAATGTACTTATCAAAATATCACAGTCCTTTCCCGTATACCCACTTCGACATAAACAAAGGTAACCATTTGTTCTGTCCTTACAACTGCTATTGTGTTGACAAGGATTTGATGCGCATTCGTCTATCTTAGTTTCACATAACCGCCCAGTAAATCCTTCCTGACATGTACATGAAAACCCATTGATTTCATCCTTGCATGTTCCATTGTGACATGGACTACTTTTACATTCGTCAATGTTTACTCTGCAGTGAGGACCAGTGTAACCAGCTTGGCAATCACAACGAAATGAGTTTTCTAAATTTTTACAGACACCATTTTCACAAGGGTTACTAATACACTCATCTATGTCAGTTTTACAGTTTACACCTGAGTAACCAGGACTGCATAAACACTGATAGCTATTTACCAAATTAACACAGTTACCATGATCGCAAGGGTTACTCTGACATTCATCAACATCTGTTTCACAATTTCTTCCAGTGTAACCAGGAACACATAAACACGAATATCCGTTCAGTTGATCAGTGCATGTTCCATTTTGGCAAGGATTACTGCTACATTCGTCAATACTTTGTTGACAATATTTTCCGCTATAACCAGACGTGCAGGCACAAGTATATCCATTTACTTGATCTACACATGTACCATGTTTGCATGGACTATCTTTACAATCGTCAATATTGATTTCACAATCAATGCCAGTGAATCCTTTCACGCACAAACAAGTATATTTGTTAACACCATCTTGACACGTGCCAGAGTTCTTACACGGGTTTGGAGAACAATTGTCAACATTTATTTCACAGTTTTGACCAGTGAATCCAGCTAAGCAGGAACAGGTATAATTGTTAACTCCATCTTTACACGTGCCAGAGTTCTTACACGGGTTTGGATAACAATTGTCAACATTTATTTCACAGTTTTGACCAATGAATCCAGCTAAGCAGGAACAGGTATAATTGTTAACACCATCTTTACACGTGCCAGAGTTCTTACACGGGTTTGGAGAACAATTGTCAACATTTATTTCACAGTTTCGACCAGTGAAGCCAGCTAAGCAGGAACAGTTATAATTGTTAACTCCATCTTTACACGTGCCAGAGTTCTTACACGGCTTTGGAGAACAATTGTTGATCTTTATTTCACAGTTTCGACCTGTGAAGCCAGCTAAGCAGGAACATGTATAATTGTTAACACCATCTTTACAAGTTCCAGAGTTTTTGCATGGGTTTGGAGAACAGTTGTTGATATTTATTTCACAGTTTCGACCAGTGAAGCCAGCTGAGCAGGAACATGTATAATTGTTAACACCATCTTTACAAGTTCCAGAGTTTTTGCATGGGTTTGGAGAACAGTTGTTGATATTTATTTCACAGTTTCGACCAGTGAAGCCAGCTAAGCAGGAACATGTATAATTGTTAACACCATCTTTACAAGTTCCAGAGTTTTTGCATGGGTTTGGAGAACAGTTGTTGATATTTATTTCACAGTTTCGACCAGTGAAGCCAGCTGAGCAGGAACATGTATAATTGTTAACACCATCTTTACAAGTTCCAGAGTTTTTGCATGGGTTTGGAGAACAGTTGTTGATATTTATTTCACAGTTTCGACCAGTGAAGCCAGCTAAGCAGGAACATGTATAATTGTTAACACCATCTTTACAAGTTCCAGAGTTTTTGCATGGGTTTGGAGAACAGTTGTTGATATTTATTTCACAGTTTCGACCAGTGAAGCCAGCTAAGCAGGAACAGGTATAATTGTTAACACCATCTTTACAAGTTCCAGAGTTTTTGCATGGGTTTGGAGAACAGTTGTTGATATTTATTTCACAGTTTCGACCAGTGAAGCCAGCTAAGCAGGAACAGGTATAATTGTTAACACCATCTTTACAAGTTCCAGAGTTTTTGCATGGGTTTGGAGAACAGTTGTTGATATTTATTTCACAGTCTCGACCAGTGAAGCCAGCTGAGCAGGAACATGTATAATTGTTAACACCATCTTTACAAGTTCCAGAGTTTTTGCATGGGTTTGGAGAACAGTTGTTGATATTTATTTCACAGTTTCGACCAGTGAAGCCAGCTGAGCAGGAACAGGTATAATTGTTAACACCATCTTTACAAGTTCCAGAGTTTTTGCATGGGTTTGGAGAACAGTTGTTGATATTTATTTCACAGTTTCGACCAGTGAAGCCAGCTGAGCAGGAACATGTATAATTGTTAACACCATCTTTACAAGTTCCAGAGTTTTTGCATGGGTTTGGAGAACAGTTGTTGATATTTATTTCACAGTTTCGACCAGTGAAGCCAGCTAAGCAGGAACATGTATAATTGTTAACACCATCTTTACAAGTTCCAGAGTTTTTGCATGGGTTTGGAGAACAGTTGTTGATATTTATTTCACAGTTTCGACCAGTGAAGCCAGCTAAGCAGGAACATGTATAACTATTTACACCATCTTTACAAGTTCCAGAGTTTTTGCATGGATTGGAGGAACATTCGTTGATATTTGTAGAACAATTTTTACCAGTATATCCAGGTTTACATGTGCATGAATAATAATTAGTGTGATCATGACAAACAGCCTGATGCTGGCATGGATTCGGGTTACAGTCATCAATGTTTGTTGTGCATGTACTTCCGGTAAATCCAGTTGGACATATACATGCATATTTGCCTATATGATCTGTACAGGTTCCATTATTATGACATGGATTTGATACACATTCATTAATATCTGTCGTGCATTGCTTTCCAGTAAAACCTTTTAAACAATTTTACAATTATTAAGTTTATGTACTGCTTTTTCGAAAATAACAATAAAAAATATAGGTCACGATGAGTTAAAAAAGATATTTAAATTTTAATGCCAAAACATGGCAGTTTTTCACCCAAGGGAGATAATTTGGAGCTTTTTAAATGATATCTACATTTTAAAAGTCACCTGGGGCCAACACGTATTGATTTTTTGGAATAATTTTTGTACCATATGATAAAGTAACAACATCTTAAGGTAATTAATAAGATTTGTAATGAAAAATAAACGTTTGATTTTTTTTGGAAAATGTTATACCCGCGAGCCTCCTTAATACAATAAAATTGTCTGTGTAATACAATCAATGACAATCATGATGTTCCTATGAAGGGGCGTCCGGTCATAAGAGGTATGAATAATAAGTCGTCGTGTACCCTAAAGGTTAACGTGACACTTTGTTTATGTACCCTAAATGTACACATTTGTTCAACTTCCTAAACGTGCGCGTAACAGTTAGTTGATCACGTACCAAGGGTACGCATTATTGTTTGTTCACGTATCATAGATGTACCCATAACTGTTTGTTCGTGTAGCTAACTGGAACAGAAAACTAGCCATCCCTTTCCCGGAATAATTTAATATCTGTGTCAACATCATTTCAAGACCCCCTAACCTCAAACTACTTGCAACAGATGAATGAATGTTTTGTGTCAGGAGTATTCACCAAGAAAAGATCGCCAAGATATTAATCCGATATCTCGAATTCTAACGGAAAGAAATTAATGATATCCTTTTTAGAATTGTATTGGATAAGGGAGACAACTCTGTCAAAATTGTTTGGCAACAACCGAAAACGAAATGCATAATCTGCTGCCAAAATTAATTTTTGATATACATATTGGTTAATAATACAAGGGTCTGTGTTAAAGGCCGTACTTTGACCTATAATTGTTTCCTTTTATACATTGTGACTAAGATGGAGAGTTGTCTCATTGGCACCAATACAACATCTCCTTGTTTCTATAAAATCAATAATCATAACCCAGTTTTAAAAGTTTGAATCAAGCAATTAATATTATTGTTTCAAAGGACTGATCTAATTGGTTAGTTAATATTCCTCAGCAGACGAGATAATTGTGCATATGGTATGAAGGTTACTTAGGATTCCGCGTACGTGAGCAAACAGTTACTTGTACCTCTAGTCTACGTAAACAAATCATTACGAGTAGCTTTATGGAATGTGAACAAAGTGTTACGTGTATCTCCAGGTTACGCGAAGAAAGTGTTTCGGGTACCTCTAGCTAGTGAACGTGATACTACGTGGTACGTGTGCCGCTACGAAAACGACTTGTTAAGCATACCTGTAAAAAATGTGTAATAAAAGAAGTTCAGTATGAATATGATTCAGACATCCGTGATGATATCGATATTAGTCACGATTGCTCAAAGTTTATCAAACATGTATTCCGACGTCACAATGTTGATATCACAGTTGCAAAGTTTTAATCAACACTCAAATATGTATTAAGTCAAGTCGAGAGAAAACATCAGAATTAGTTGTTTTGGGGGTAAATGTATATGACTATGTGCATTTGATATGGATGTTTTAATATTACAACTCTCAGCCAATAGTATCTCTCCGAGCAGAACTCATCAGGTTATATCAGTGTCTCGGGTGGATACAAATGTGATATTGAAAAGGTCATATGATATTCTCTATTTATCGTTTAGTTACGCGAGCAAAATAATAAGTAGCAACTCAAGTTGAAAATGAGATAAAAATGAAGCTACGTAAACTCAATCTTAAATACTTATATTACCTTTGCTGCACGTTGTTGATATCTGTATTTGTAGTCTGAAATAGACGAAGTCAAATATATATATAGGGCATGTCGAATACGCTTAAGGAACATATTTTTATTCTTAGTATTGTAATGGTATCAATTATTCTGTTCAATATAACAGAAACAATGACTCCCTTGTAGTCATAGTTGAATTAAACTTCGAAAAGAAAATTTGTATATAATAAGCCCATCTCTACCAAGGCGTTAAATTAAACAATATATAGATAAGGCGTATCTGCTTTGATGAGTCTACTCGTAGGTGACGTCAACAGAAGGGCAGAAGATCGTTACTAAAAACAAGTTGAAACACAAACAAGATATTAATTTTAAAATTCATTACGTAATTCAACCTTTCCCTAAAGACTTGCAAACAATAAATGGAACAATAGTTTTGAACCGTTCTGGAAAATTTTTATATGAACCAAGACAGTAGTATAAAATCTATTTTACCAACATACTCGTCTCTGTAAAGACGTCATGCAATAAATTTATGTTTTTAGTATGACATTGTCATTTGTCTTGATATTTATGAAAAATTCTGTATACGAGGATACTTGGCAGTATTTATGAAAACTGCTTGTATTCCTTAAGCAAAACTTCAAGACATAATCCGTAAATTAGGAATTCTAATTTTCGACTGATTAATGTCCTTTGAAAAGTTGGAGATTGGTTTTTTAGCAAACATACTCGTCTCTGTAAAGACGTCATGCAATACATTTATGTTTTTAGTATGACATTGTCAATTGTCTTGATATTTATGAAAAATTCTGTATACGGGGATACTTTGCAGTATTTATGAAAACTGTTTATATTCCTTAAGCAAAACTTCAAGACACAATCCGTAAATTAGGAATTCTGATTTTCGACTGATTAATGTCCTTTGAAAAGTTGGAGATTGGTTTTTTATCAAAAGATTGGTTTTGTTATGTCTTATCGTTTTTGGTTTGAATTATGTATTTTTTGCTACATTTCACAAATGTCATATTTGTCAATACAGTCGTGTTAATTTACATTTTTCATAAATAAAGTAATGTGTTAAGCCGGGGTCAAACATTCACGATTTTTACTGCTGTCTTTAGTAGGACCCTTTCCGATTAAAATATGTCAAAAGTCTGATCAATATCCAGTGAATCGCGGATGGAAATTCAAGCTTTGATAAAAAATTGTAAAAACATTTATTTAGCCACGACAAAAATCTGATATTGTTCAAGTAGCGTTCAAATTTTGCTGTTTCAAGCCGAAGTTGTCCCGATAATCACGTTCTCAATCCAATTCTTATTCTATTTGTATCTTTCGCATTATATAAACGACCAAATATGTCCCGACATAGTCCCAATTCTGCCGAATGCGATCCGACAGATATCAGACAGTTACCAGACAGTGAACTGACACTGACGCTTACTGCAGATATCCGTTAGAAAACCGTTTCATTATATATGTAAAAAATATTAGGGATTTAGGTACTTCCGGTACACAACCCTATCACAGTCTGATGAACCGTATTGCAACCAGATTTGTCTAAATAGTTATCAAAGGTATCAGGATTATAATTTAGTATGCCAGACGCGCGTTTCGTCTACATAAGACTCATCAGTGACGCTCATATCAAAATATTTATAAAGCCAAACAAGTACAAAGTTGAAGAACATTGAGGATCCAAAATTCCAAAAAGTTGTGCCAAATACAAAGACGATTCGCATTCTGCAAAATCTGGGTGCAATATGTAATCCGACTAAACAAACTCGAATAAGTGTTATTGGACGCACCTAACTATCGCAGGTCTTTAGCCGACCTCTCCGGACCATTCTTGATCCATATGAATCTGTTACGAACGTACACGAATGCGTTCAGACAATGATAGGACATTCCAGATCATTGAAGATGATAATATGACTTTAAATTTTGTGTGTCTTAGCGCACTCTGATCTCAATTCATTATCGGCACTGTGTGACCGCCGCATTAGTCCAAATATGTATGACAGCGTCACGCAGCATTAATTTAAAAGACAACCATAATCATGATAATTATTTGGACTAGTATTGTGAAAGTAATAGTGAATTTTTGGAACTCATTCCATATAATTATATGAATTTCAATATTATATCTGTAGGACTCTAAAGTGTGATGGTACTCTAAAGTGCGATGGGCACGCTAAAGTGCGATGGGCACGCTAAAGTGCGATGGTCTACGCTACGTTTGTTTGCTAAAGTATGATGGTTGTTTGTTTGCTAAAGTACGATGGTGTCTCACGCTTAAGTTTGATGGTTGTTTGTTTGCTAGAGTACGATGGTATATCACACTAAATTGCAATGCACCAATAGGGTAAGGTTCGTTGTACAATGATTTAAAAAAAAAGTTAAGTATTTATGCTAGGGTATAACAAATGTGATACATGTAGGCTTTATAATATACTGGACTGTAGTGTAGGATTAAGTTATTGTTTATAGAATACCAACCACGTAATAATTGCAAAAAAGGGTAATTAAGGTGTGACATAATACTGTATTTCCTGTTCAAACTTTTTTAAAGTCCAGGCGCATTTAGAAATATTTGGAAAATTGGCGAAGCTTGCCGTTCACATAGTTCATCAATATTCTACCCCCACCCCCCTTTTTTTTACAGTCGTCATTGTAAATTTCAAATACAAAATGTTGGAATAAGTAATATTTATTTGTACAAGCTTTAATCTAAATGCAAGAAAAATGCAATATTCGCCAAGCTTTCTCCCTCTTCGTAACGAGTACAAATACATGTTAAAAAATTCCTACAGTTTTAGCCGTTAATTTATCATTTACGCTTAATTTTCAATAAAATCGACGATTATACTTTAACGGAGACTGCAAAATAAATTGCAACGTATTTAATGATATAATTGGATCTGCTCGCTCCAAATAGAAACAGGACACAGGAAAGAAACCTTATTAGTATTCTAATAGTATTTTGTATCTATATAGTAAAATTAAGTAATAATTATTTCATGCCATTATATTTGTTAATATCTTTATACCGAGCGTTAGCGAGGTATTAAATGTTTACAAATATAATGCCTACACATGTTAAAATAAGCATAGAGCATGGCATGATAGAATTATTTCGATTCTAATAGGAATATTTTGAACTTTTGTACTTCGAAGCTGACGCTAGACGCCCGAAATGTCTCCCTTTTGATTTGATGAACAAAAACCTTATAGAAAAACAGTTTATCAATAAAAAAGAACAGAAACATTTAAACTTACTTTTAGAATGATTTTATTTTATTTCCTAGCGAGCAACACTAACACAAATGTCCATTTTGACCTCTGGCGTTGTTCAAAATTCATCTGACGTTGCCATTTCAATTGTGACGTCAATCACGTGCAGCCCATGTTCTATTCGAATTAGAACATGGCTTTGTATCCAAAACTAAAGAAGCACGTCATATTAGAATGCCAGGTCGAGTGCAGGACACGGATCCTTCTTTCAGCACTAAAAAACGCATTTGCTTCAGCCGACAAATCACAGTTTGGTTTGAAATAGTGTCATAGACATTTGGTTTACAAAAAGATGTTGATTAAATATTTATCTTACGGCATGTACATTTTTGGTTTATGTATAAACGACTGTAAACGTCATAATCCAACTGCGTTTCTAACGTCTATATTTTCGCGAACCATCGGACTTTAGCGTATGGAAGCATCGTACTTTAGCGTAGACCATCGCACTTTAGCGTGACCATCGTACTTTAGCGTCCCCATCGCACTTTAGAGTCCAACATATCTACGTCACAAAAATGCATCAGTGATTGTGGCGTTCTGTGCTGTCGTTAATGGGAGATGTCCGTTGTTCTTCTGCTCTTTACATGTTGTAATGCACTATTATATTTAAATTTATGCATTTCTCTGTGCTTAGTGTTCTTGTGTTTGTTTGTACTGTATAATATTCCTGTCACGAAGTGTCGTCATTGTAGCGATATCGTCATCACTTCCATATAAGTGGTAGTTTTGGATAGCCATACAAACAGGTTTAATTCACCATTTGTTTCTTAAAATGTCCTGTTCCAAGTCAAAAATATTGCAGTTGTTATCATTTAGTCCGTTTATATGTATGTTGGCGTTTATTTTTATTGCAGCTCAGTGTTTCTGTTATTCCGTTGTTTTCTTTTTATCGTTGATGTGTTTCCGTCGGGTTTAAATTGTAACCCGAATTTGTTTTTTCTCTCAATCGATTGATGAATTTTGAACACCGGTATACTACTGTTTATTTAAAAAAATTTATTACAGTTTTCGATTACGAATTATGGCACCAACACGTGACTTGTTCACAGTATTACCTCTTTCTTTGTCTGTTCTTTTCTCTTTTTAACAATATATACGTTTCGGCTATTAAGTTTAAGTAACGGGTTTTATATGTTACAGGGAATTTGTAAAATTACTGCACTAATCAGAGATTTTGTACAATCACTAACAATTTCAGTGGTTTTGTAAAATCCCTGAAATTGTAAGGGATTTTACAAAATCACTGAAAATGGAGCTAGGGATTTTGTAAAATCTCTGATTACAATTCAGTATAATTTTGCTTTTAGAAATGTGTTTTTCTTAATATAAAGATAGACAAATGATCACTAATGATTTTGAAATATATTTGTTTAATAAACACTGTGAGCTAATGTATAATGATAATGACTAAAAGGCATATAAACAGGTATTAACACTACTGTGAATTTACTTATTTTAACATGGCAAGTTTGGGTGACATCTACTGTTACATAATTGCCCTACTTTTTGATGCATGTCTTTATCAAATCAACCTGTCCTTCAGAAAATTGAACTATTTGCTTATTATAGAGTTAACGAAAATACCTTTACTGTAGCAGCTCTACATTTTTTTAGGTGGCATTCCTCTCAAAGTTCCTTGTAAAGTTCTAAAGTTTTGTATAAAACATTTGAGAACTTTCTATTTGCGTACTTTTAATACCATGTTGTCCCTACCACCATACCCTATTGATATGTGAATTTTCTGAACTATACTTTACATGTCTTCAAGACATACTTAATATTTTTAAAACATCTTCATCTGATGAATACCGTTTTTAACGATATTTTCTTTATTTGGATTAAGAGTTGACAAAGTTTAGAAACCTATTAAAAGTGATAGAATACATGTAACTGATATATGGCCAAAGTAAGTAAAACTTTTTTTTTATTTTTGCTTGGTTAGAACCTATTCATAAACATGCAAGTACAAAACAAAATATTCTTACCTATATTTTCTGTTGTCTTTTTATATTACTATTTTGTGAATGTAATTGTTGTTTTGTAGGCAGCAAATTAATAATACAGCACTTATTTGCTTTTAATATATCAATTTGCATGCAGTAATAAGATGCTCTTGCTCTGATATGCATGCAATATTTGCCACTTGATCAAATACCCTAACCCATTTAATTTCTTATACGGTAACCTTACATATGTGTTTTTCTTCTCTAATGTTTGCCATGTTTGAATTATAGAAAACTAAGTATTTCTAAATCGTAAGATATAGCTATAAACATGTTTCATCTAGAAATGTGAAAAAAAATCATACAAACTTTGAAACCCATTATCAAAAAGCATCTGTGTCAAATGTTGAAAAAAAAGTAGGTATGAATACACGGAAAACTTAAATTAGTTACAAAAGTCTGTCTTTTTTCCCTGATCATCTAATGAGTATGTCAACAATGTATGAAACAAAATAAAAGTCTCAATTAGTGACGTCGTACTTAAAATCTGCGCAGGTTTCGTTGTTTTATATTACATCTAATAATAGGCGATGTTTGATATGTGTTTTGATATATGTCTTTTCTACCTCAGGCATAGATTACCTTAGCTGAATTTGGCAATACTTTTAGGAATTTTTGTCCTCAATGCTCTTCAACTTCGTACTTTATTTGGCCTTTTTAACTTTTTTGGATTCGAGCGTCACTGATGAGTCTTTAGTAGACGAAACGCGCGTCTGGCGTATATACAAAATTTAGTCCTGGTATCTATGATGAGTTTATTTACAACCACTGGGCCGATGCCACTGCTTGTGGAGATTTATTTCCCCGAGGGTATCACCAGCCCAGTAGTCAGCACTTTTTGTGCTGACATGAATTATCATTGATATGGTAACATTTATAAATTACCTGTTTACAAAATATTGAATTTTTGAAATACTAAGGCTTTTCTACCTCAGGCATAGATTACCTTAGCTGAATTTGGCAAAACTTTTAGGAATTTTTGTCCTCAATGCTCTTCAACTTCGTACTTTATTTGGCCTTTTTAACTTTTTTGGATTCGAGCGTCACTGATGAGTCTTTAGTAGACGAAACGCGTCTGGCGTATAAACAAAATTTAGTCCTGGTATCTATGATGAGTTTATTTACAACCACTGGGTCGATGCCACTGCTTGTGGAGATTTATTTCCCCGAGGGTATCACCAGCCCAGTAGTCAGCACTTTTTGTGCTGACATGAATTATCATTGATATGGTTACATTTATAAATTAACTGTTTACAAAATATTGAATTTTTGAAATACTAAGGCTTTTCTACCTCAAGCATAGATTACCTTAGCTGAATTTGGCAAAACTTTTGGGAATTTTTGTCCTCAATGCTCTTTAACTTCGTACTTTATTTGGCCTTTTTAACTTTTTTGGATTCGAGCGTCACTGATGAGTCTTTAGTAGACGAAACGCGCGTCTGGCGTATATACAAAATTTAGTCCTGGTATCTATGATGAGTTTATTTACAACCACTGGGTCGATGCCACTGCTGGTGGAGATTTATTTCCCCGAGGGTATCACCAGCCCAGTAGTCAGCACTTTTTGTGCTGACATGAATTATCATTGATATGGTTACATTTATAAATTACCTGTTTACAAAATATTGAATTTTTGAAATACTAAGGCTTTTCTACTTCAGGCATAGATTACCTTAGCTGAATTTGGCAAAACGTTTGGGAATTTTTGTCCTCAATGCTCTTAACTTCGTACTTTTTTTGGCCTTTTTAACTTTTTTGGATTCGAGCGTCACTGATGAGTCTTTAGTAGACGAAACGCGCTTCTGGCGTATATACAAAATTTAGTCCTGGTATCTATGATTAGTTTATTTGTTACTTATTACATAATATATTGTATGAATTTCGTATTGACGAAACTATGGTGACCATAAACGACAAGATTGTATGCTATAGATGTTATTTTCAAACAAAGAATTGCACATTATTGATAGTATAAATAAATATCAACCAACAAAGTTTATTTAAAAGATGTGCTAAGTCGGTATTTTGCATAAAACATGAATCTCATGATTATTGTTCTATCATACAACTGGGTTTTTTTACATTAACTGGACACAGCTTTGTACATATTTCTCATTATTCAACGTTTCATTTCTAAATATCTAAGAGAAAGACATACACGTGACCAGTGCGGAATTCCAAAAGTAGCGGAGTCAACTGGTTTTGATAATTTCTAAAAGGTTAAAATCTTAACAAGAAGCAAAACTACCTTGTATTATGTTGTCCCAAAAGCTTCTTCATTATCAAATTGTTTGATGAAAAATCTAATATATCTACAGATGTCTTCAGGGTTGTCATAAAATCAGATTTACCTACATCACTATCGGTAATTGAGACAACGACGTTTAAAGTATGCTGAAAAAAGTTAAAGATATTTTCAATTTTAAAGCATTCATCTCTAGTGTTTTATATCATAAATAATCTATCTATATCTTAAAAGTTCACTAGCATGCATAGAAGCAACATTCTGTATGTACAATACAGTTATCAATATGTCTGTTTTCTTTCTTATTTTCTAATTTTGTGCATATTTCACAAGCAGCAGAAATGATTTCAAGGGTGAACAATAAAAGTTTTGCTCAGATTGTCTATTTATTGTAACCCTGTCGTGTAATGTTGTCATTTTAATGTTATAATTAACACTGCCATTAAAGTGGGAGGTTTGGCATGACACAAGACCAGGTTCAACCCACCGTTTTTTCATAAAATGCCCTGTACCAAGTCAGGAAATGGACATTGTTACATTATAGTTCGTTTCTGTGTGTGTTACGTTTCGGTGTTGTGTCTCTGTTGTGTCGTAGTTCTCTTATATTTAATACGTTTCCCTCAGTTTTAGTTTGTAGCCCGGATTTGTTTTTTCTCTATCGATTTATGAAATTTGAGCAGCGGTATACTACTGTTGGCTTTATTTCAAACATTGTCATGTAAAGGGTTAAATAAGTCCTATATAAAAATTTAAAAAAATAAAGAAACGTTTGTACCATGTGACTTTCATGTATATCTTGTATTGCTGTTTCGGTCTACCTGTAATACTTCTTAAGATAATAAGCAGAAACTTCAGAATCGGGCGATTCAAAATTATCATCATAACAACCTATTGAAAGTAAATATGTACATACCTGGTGTGAACTACTGGTGAAGGTTTCTGTATTTGGAGAAACTGTGTTAAAATCGATGTGGTTAGTGTTGTCCTTTCCAATTTTTTGTTTGTTGCAATTTCTAAAATAAACAATTGTTAAGATAATATTGTTTCCTCACCACGAAACGAAACTACATTGAAACCGATCGTATTTTACCAGTCGGTACTCTTAGTAAATACCAGTGATTTTCAGACATTATGCGGTTGCGATTCAAAATTTACTTTATGTGTCCTTCAAAATCTTTTTGACTGTGACTAAAATGTTTCTGAAGCATTTTAACATTTACAAATTACTATATGGCGGTTAAATCGATTTTTACTTTACGAAAATGATTATTTAACAATTTAACATATACAAGCTAAAGAGTATTTTACGAATATGTATCTATTAACAAAATGCAGTCAATAAATACAATAAATCTGCAAAATATTTATGCAAAGCTTTTGCAAAACATCCTTTACAATAACACGTAACTGTACTACTTTATTGATCTTTTGTTTGTGCTAATTTCACCTAAGGAAGTGACATATAGGTCCAATGAGCCAGTTGTTCTTACTCTTTTTGTTTTAAAATACATTCATTATAATAAAGTAATACACATGTTACAAAAAAAACTTATTTCCTCATCTTCTTACTTACAATAATATATAAAAAAAAGTTCATTACAAGTTGTTTTACACATAAAAAAAATAGCAAAGAAAGGGGGTGAAAGGTGTAAAAAAAAATGAGAGTGTTATTAAAGAGTGAGACACTATTTCTTTATGTAGGGAAGGGGTGAATAAATATAACCTTAGAATTATGGATGTTAATCGACTGCTACTCATAAATAAGTTTTGCACAGCTTTAAATATAGGTGTATTTTGATCTACTGTTAGTCTATCAGAGCAAAAACGTAAAAAACGACATAAGTGAAAATTCTGATAGGAATCTGTAGGTTGTGAATGTGTTTTTAACGAGGTACATTTAATATTTTGCATTTCAATAAAAAGTGTTCTGTTGTTTCTGTGTCTTCACAAAAGAGGGACAAAAATGACCACAGGGACAGTCAAAATCATAGATCGAAAATAAACTGACAACACCATTGCTAAAAATGAAAAAGACAAACATACAAACAATATTACACATGACACAACATAGACTTGAAAATAAGCAACACGAACTCCACCAATACTAAGAATGATCTCAGGTGCTCCGGAAGGGTAATCAGAGCCTGCTCCACATTTGAACCCGTCGTGTTGCTTATGTTATAACAAATCCGATATAAAGTCTAATTTTGTAGATCACATTCATGAAAGGGAAGGGGATAGCAGTTACGACGTGAGGAACATATCCGATATCATATGTTAACCAACTCGTGATGGCGTCGGTAAAATCTACGAAAGCTTAATTTCAACTTCACCATTTAATAGCTTCCTTGTAAGAACAAACCTCTATCAAGATAATAATGATAGAAAATACAAGCACGGAAATATCGTATCAATTGGGAGATATATTTCCCGTATGCAGGTGCTGCTGGAATGTTGCTACTTAGAAATGGAAAGCTGAAATCATCCCTTATTTCGTAATGGTTTGGTTTCAACCAACCCTCATTGTCAATTTCTAGATGTAAGTCAAGATATTAGACCGACTTAACTGTATCTGGTGTATTCTTTATCTCTAGTTCGATGGGATCGATGCATTCAATATAGTCACCAAATTTCGAATTATTTAGTGGAAGAACATAATCTATGAAGCGGAAAGTAGAGTTAAAGGGTATTGCTTACTTTGTGAATTATAGACAGTTTCTGTCATAGAATTGTTATTTGTGTCCGCTATAATTCATTCTTATTCTTGCATGATAGTCTGCTATATTCAAAGGTATTTTAATGTCTTTATATTATGTTTATTGGAGTGGTCTTCTACGTAAGCTTCATGCCAGTATTTAAATTTATACATGCAATAAAAAATATCTAAGTTACATTTCTGTCGATGTGTACTTATTTCATCTCCTCTTAACTCCAAGCTCACATACATAACATTATTGGCGTGAAAGATATGGTTAGTCTGTACTGTAAACTGAAGTGGCCCGGGCTTAAGAGTATATAAATCTTGTATGCAAAACACTTTGAAGTCCAGTGTGATTTTAGGTCACAATTATTGTCATGTATTGGAACTTGGTGGGTTCTTCTAATTTATTATCAAAGGTACCAGGAAATTAATTTAATACGCCAGACGCGCTACATTGTCTATCTTCTTTTAGAAATTATGTATTTACAATAAATAAAATTATACATACAATTAAAATAGAGAATGGAAATGGGGAATGTGTCAAAGAGACAACAACCCGATCATAGAACAGACGACAGCAGAAGGTCATCAATAGGTTTTCAATGCAGCGAAAAATTCCCGCTCCCAAAGGCGACCTTCAGCAGGTCCCTAAACAAGTATATATACTATTTCAGTGATAATGAACGCCATACTAAACTCCAAATAATACACAATAAACTTAAACTAAATATAATACAAGAGTAACAAAGTCCAGCGGGGTTAAACATATTTATGAGATCTCAACCCTCCCCTATACCTCTAGCCAATGTAAAAAAGTAAACGCATAATAATACGCACATTAAAATTCAGTTCAAGAGAAGTCCGAGTCTAATGTCAGAAGATGTAACAAAAGAAAATAAACACATTGACAATGATAAATTAATTACAACAGACTACTAGCAGTTAGCTGACATACCCGCTCCAGACTTAAAATGATTGAAAAATTATGTCTTCATCGTATGAATATCAGGCACAATCCCTCCCGTTAGGGGTTTAGTATCATACCACCATAACATATATGAGAAGAACATTACCCGTGTCATACCAATAACTGGTTTTTAAATAAATGTGTTTTAATCCGATGCAAAGACCCTATAAGTGAATCAATATTAAAGCCTAAATATACAACCTTTTATTACCTGACAACAAGATCGTAACTATATCCCTTTTGAATAAGTCTATTTAATTGTTTTGTTAGCTTCTAAGGTGAATACTGACATTCTTGTGCTTTTTAAAGAATATCACCATAAAAGATTGGATGTGAAATATCTGAACGTATAAGAAGTCTGCATGTTGAGTTATATTTACGAATGATGTCGTTGTACCGATGATAAATTTTAGTGAATGTTTTGACTAGTTTGTGATATCCAAAACCCTGGTGTAATAATTTTTCAGTAATACATAAATCTCTCTCGTTAAAATCTAAAACGTTGTTACATATACGAGCGAATCGTACAAGTTGAGATATATACACACCGTAAATTTTAGTATTAAGCTTTCCGTTAATGATATATATATATCAAGATCGAGGAAAGAGCAGTGGTCATTGTGAGCATTAGCTTAATTTAAAGTAATATCAACGGGGTAAATGTTTTTAGTATCCATACTGAAGTTGTCATTATTGAGACCTAGTATATCATCTAAATATCTAAAATTATTATTAAATGTTTGTATCAGATGTTGTTTCGATGGGTCTTTGCTTATTTATGTCATAAATTGTAACTTGTAGTTATACAAAAAATAGGTCCGCAATAAGTAGTGCACAGTTAGTCCCCGTTGGAATTCAGACAACCTGACGATATACGGAATCTCCAAGCGAATTAAAATGTTATCAAGTAAAACTTCAAGGGCAGATAAGACGTGTCACGGTACTTGTCTATCCCAAATTCATGTATTTGGTTTTGATGTTATATATATATGTTATATTTGTTATTCTCGTGGGATTTTGTCTATGTGTGTTACATTTTAGTGTTATGTCGTTGTTCTCCTCTTATATTTAATGCGTTTCCCTCGGTTTTAGTTTGTTATCCCGATTTTGTTTTTTGTCCATGGATTTATGAGTTTTGAACAGCGGTATAATACTGTTGCCTTTATATAGTATCACAGCATGTTTAATTGACATAGTTCTCTTGTTTATTGCTACTACCAAAACATGACCTAAAAGAGTTTGAACATATATATAGTCAGGATTCTATTTCCTCAAAATTATCTCCCCATTACGCCAGTTCATTTTCACAATCGTAGAAATGGAAGACATTGTAGGGATGACGCGCGGCCAATTTTGTTCTTGGAAACCGATAAATTTATCCACATTGCACTATTACGATCTTTATCTGTCAGTTGTATTTTAAAAGACAAATGTATCAACTAGCTAATGAGCTTCAGTTAATGATCTTCTCTGCATTGATTCAACTTTAAAATATTGTCTGATCGGTTGTCAGGTGGGATTTTCGAAAATTCATAAACATTTTAATAAATTCTAATTAAATATTTCGTGGAGGGGCAGACTAGATTTGTTTAGTGGTTGAAGACAATAAACCCTAGTTATCACACACAAAAAAATCATAATTTTTCAAAGATATGCATTTTCATCATCCAACTTAAAAGACTGTCGTCAAGTACTTTTAGTAAAAAAATAGCTCTTCGAACACACCTACTCTGTTTTTGTGATTCATTAGATAGGTATTTCACTTGACCCATATATTTCATCTTTAAGTACTGTGATTTTTTTATGTAATAAAGTCAACCTGTAGCGTTGATATATAAAAATGATACAATCTGAAGCGAGACGATGTATGAGATAGTCGTGCTTTGTACGATATCAAGACAAAATATTCAACTCAAACACGCCCTAACATAAAAAGGTGCACTCGATTTTCTCTTTTCGATACAATTGTTACCCATTTTGGGGATTTTTTTCTTGAGTCACATAATGGAAGGGCAGACACGAAAATTGCTGAACTAAAACATTGATTGATATGTTTTCCGTCCGTGGTAATTTTTAAAAAAAATCGGAGGTTATGCATTTTCTACATCCAACTTGAAAGATACCCATGTCGTCGACTTGATATCTAATTGTTCTACTTAACTATGTACTAGATAAATTGAAAACTTATGCAAATGGTGTTTTTAAAATGAAACACTTCGTAATTGAGAAGAAAATTGTAATTTTGTTAGTTTCTATTAACTTTTAAATTTTTTGTCACTATAGTAATCATTACAGTAAGCATTTATCGCCTTCTCTAACAAAGAGCTTCGATTCTTTTGTTCTATTTCAACCTGGTTTCCGACTTTATATTCACATTCGGACTTTTTAAATGCCCATTTAATTAGGTGTGTGATGTTTTTCTTTATGAGAATGTGAGGCAATGTGGTATATAGGGTAGAAAAATCAAAACTTTGAACAGATTCAAAATCACCAATATAAGCATGCAATTTATCAAGTACTTCCAACGAGTTTTTGACACTCAAAAGTAATTAATTATACTATTTTCAAAGCATTATTTGAACAATTAATTATCAGGTTTTTGATTGTACCAAGTGTACTGGTAAGAAGAATGGACAATTTAGTAGTGGAATAATGGCTTGTAGACGAGATAAATCTATATTTGTAAGGTGTTTTGAGTAGCTTCGAAAGCCAATACATAGTTGTGACTTTTATTGTATTTGGTTCTGCTTGTAAAGAGGTAGCTAAACGTTTATGTTTGTTGAAGATGTCGTTAATTGAAAATCGGTAACAAGCATTACACTCCCACTACCCAGCTTAAAGCATCTTCAGAACATTTAAAAGTCCCCACCATGAATTGGTTACCGAAAATAAACAAAAACCATTTTAAATTCCGTTTAATCTCCGCATCGAGTAAGTGTTCTACTACTAATTTATCAGTGCTTCTAACTACCTCTCTTACTACTATCAAAGAACTGGTTATTAACTTTTGTAATAAAGCTTATGAAAATAATGGTATTAATTATTTTTAGAGTGTTAAAAGTTCTTTAGGGTGTAAGATAAAATGCATGCTTTTGATGGTCCTTATAATTCTGTTGACAGTTAAGATTTTTCTACTCTGTACACTACACTTCCACACAAGTTTTTGTATTTGATAAAATGGTCTTTCGAAAAATCTTATTGTAATTTTATTTGCTGTAACTCGTTTAAAGCCTTTTTCTTTAACGAAAAAGAAAAGCATGATAGATACACTTACTGGAAATGTGAGGATATGATTGAAGCTTTAAATTTTCTGCTAGATAACATTTATGTACGTTTCGGCGATGAAGTGTATCGTTAGGTAGAAGGTATTCCTATGAGCACTAACTGTGCCCCTTTCATAGCAGATTTATTTATATATTGCTATGAATCTCAGTTTATAACCAAACTCAGTAAAGACTCATCATTGTTATTAGTTGGTTGATACATTCAAAAATACCTACAGTTATCTTTACAACAATCCAGAGTTCTCTAAATATACTTCCGAAATTTACCCAAAAGAACTTATTCTAAATAAATCTAACATAAACAGCAGCAGTTGTCCTTTTCTATATTTAGACATTTCAATTTCTAACGGGAAACTACATACTTAAATTTACGTAAAAGAGACGATTTTTCATTTGTTATTGTTAGTTTTCCCTTTTTAGACGGCGATGTGCCTTTGGTTGCATGATTTTTTATTATTGATTGTTTTTGGCTTTTAACTAGCTGTCAGTAACTTCCGATGAACCTTTTTTAGAAAATGGTCTATATACCAGCTTTGATTATTTGGAATATCTACTAATTTTCACTTCTTCGTACTACATTTGTATGAACATCAAGATTATTCTCCTTAAACCTGTACAAGGAAGTTTTAGCTAGCGCTAATTGTATAGTTTTATTGTCAATATTCACCCCAATTTGTATCTAGTGTTAAATTGTGTATTTATATGACAGAACTTTCTTGGTATTCCTAATTATTGGAAGGATTTTATACACATAAGTAGTATACCTAAAACGACAAAGGGATTTTTCATTTACCTGTAGAGATTATTAAAACCGTTTTTTTCAAAAGTGATTATTTTCGAAGGATGTGGTGTCTTGCCATGGCTTTGTTTGGACTTGTTTCTTTGCTTTTTGGCCTTGAATGTTTATCCCTAATATTTTATTAACTGTGCATTTGCATTCAGGTATCACAAATCAAATTTATTCGTTCAAGGTGTGTTAATTTACGTTTTTTGATTGAGTTTAGCCTTCCAATTGATATTTTATGGTGTGGTTTTCTATGCTAAGATGTAATGATATTGTTTCAGAAAAAGGGATACGGTTTGGTACCATTAAAACGTTTAATCCCGCTGCAAATTTTTGCACCTGTCCTAAGTCAGGAATCTGATTACAGTAGTTGTCGTTTGTTTATGTAATTTATACGTGTTTCTCGTTTTTCGTTTTTTATATAGATTAGACCGTTGGTTTTCCCTTTTGAATGGTTTTACACTAGTAATTTGGGGGTTCTTTATAGCTTTTTGTTCGGTATGTGTTGAAGGCCGTACACTGACCTATAATGGTTTACTTTTATAAATTGTTATTTGGATGGAGAGTTGTCTCATTGGCACTCACATCAAATCTTCCTATATCTATCAGTTGGAATGTTGGTGAATTGGTGAATTTTTTTTCAGAACCTCAATGTAAAATTTACGTCAATCAATAATAATATTATTAGCAGCTTCATCGGTCGGGACAAAAACAAATTCCTTGGCTAGTTCTTTTAGTTTATATTTGATACGAGAACTAGGTTTATTTAGGTTGTTGTTAAGAGTAAAATGTTCTTTAAAATGTTTAATACGTTTATCAACTATGTTAATTACTGAATTAAAAAAAGAGTCCAAAGATTGTTTTGTCAGCTTTTTCCCATTTTATCTATTTCAAACAGTAAGTACGGAGTGAGTCGTGGATAATATGACGACACTCATTCCAATAAATAATTGACGGGGAACGATATTTATGTCCTTTACTGAGGAATGATTTTAACTCTCGGTCTTGAACAATGATAAGATCTCCTGTTATAACATGAGAAATGTGTATATAAATGTATTCGGAATTACTGCAATTACATGAAGTAGGTGTATTTTACTGATATAAACATCTGTACACAATTGGCTATAATTAAACACATATTTCCGGATAGATTTCTTGTAAATATAACAAATTAGACGGAGCTCAGTATTATCAAAATATTCAGGAATTTATTCTGTAAAGAATGGTTGTTAAAAATACCGGAAATATTTACAAAACCAAGACCTTTATTGACATGAGTATATATTATGAAGACAAAAACATTGACGAGGGCTATTTGTTCAACCGAAATATTTGTTAATCCGATTTTATAACATCATCTTCGTATAATACCATTATATATGTTACAGGCATTTTCTAAATTTAGGCATTTTGTAAAATGCTTGAATATTTAAGGCATTCTCTAAAAAGCCTGCAAGATTCAGTCATTATACATAATGACTAATTTTTCTAGGCATTTTACAAAATGCCTAGAAAAATTGAAAGGCATTTTACAAAATTCCTGAAATTATTCTAAAGAATTAAATATTAAAAACAATTGAAAGCTTTGAACAACAGAACAGTTTTATTTGTGATAATTGTTACTGAATTAAAAAAGAAGAGTTTAAAAAATCAAGAATGAATGTTACTGAACTATTCCAATTATTTATTATTCCTCAAAATGTTTGGATGAGAGAACTGTTACACAATATTTGTCCTGAACTTTTGTAAATACATAATTGTTTAGCGTTAAATCTGGTTTTAGCACTTCAAACCGAAATCATAACACATGTAGCTCTTTTATTACTCTAACTGACAAATCACTTAACAATAGACAGCATTGCGTTTCACAATAAGCAATTGTCAATTGACACCGTATGGAGTTATTGCCCTTTACAGTCAATTTTAAACCTTTTTTTTATTTTTTGTAATCTTTTACACAAATAGATTTAAACCTAGCCACAATTTGTAATATAGGCTAACTTGATTGAAAACTGTATACAGTGTATCCAATGACACTACCAACCATATTTTTGCATTACATCAACACACAGCCTTGTATGGCAAAACCCATATTGTAGAGGGGAATTTGTTTCGATGTGGGTGCATAAAATTAACATTCTTATTATTTCTAACTGGGAATATTATATATTGTCATATGTAAGTAAAATGCAATACTAACTTTCTTCACGTTAAGAACTCTACATTTTTTTTAATTTTTATTTATGGTTGTTCTGCAGGTGGAAATCTCTGTACCTATCGAAAATGAATTATAACCAAATTGTTCACGTCTAAAAAATAAATGACATATTTGCGACTGAAAGCAAACAAAAACGATGTCATTTAAAAAAATCTTTTTTTCTGCTTCATATGTTTCATTTTAATTTACTGTTTTGAATCCAGAATTTCTAAAATTTTTATAAATTGCCTGAAAAGCAGTCATTTTACAAAATGCCAGAATTTAGAAAATGCCTGTAACATAAATAAGGACTGTTGGGCAAATCTTAAGACTTTGATATTGTGTTCATTATTTGCGCTGTATCGTCTCATTTTAAAGACCCGGAACCAAGGAATGCTACTCCATATGATATATGTATATATATATATTATCAAACACCCAATTTAAATGCTTCAAAAACTTTATTTCCTTCCAATAAGGTACACAAAAAGAGAACCCAATACTTGCAAATTTAAACACCTTCGAGTCCGGCATTTCTAGTTCGGGTCCGCGTTTCAAATAAAAGTCTGGGATTGGAGTCCCGTCCTGTCCGGTTTCATTCAATCCAATCAAATACACAGTTACAAAAGCACTGGGCAAATAATTGAACGTATTGATAAACTGAGAACATTGTTTTATTCTATGAACACATATTTCAATATTTTTTAATGAAATTTTTGTGTGTATGAATATATATAGAACGTTTCATTGATACGTTTAACGTTTTAGGAATATATATTTAACTTTCATGCATAATTATTCATTTCTATGAATAAACATTTTGTTTTTATGAAATTAACAATTATTTGTTTTTATGAACAATTTAGATTTTTTGTTTTATAAAAGAACACTTTTTTTTTATGAATAATTATATATGTTTTTTTGCTAACTAGTAAATCATATATTTAATAAAAATATATTTTTGTACTTTAATCTTCTATAATTTTGGAAGTTCGTTATGATAGAAAACCATTTATTTCATGAAATTCTGTAGAAATGATTATCCTTTTATCCACATTAGGTATTTAAAAGAAATAAGCCAGTGTTTAGTGTCTGTAACCATCAGCATTTCTAAGAAACTGATGTAGTTCTAAAAAGTTTTATGTTTACATTGAAATTAACTTTAATAGCATATAGTATTTTACAATCAAGCGTCATTTTGTTGTTATAAATTCTAAAAAATAAAAAGAAAATACTCAAATCTTATACATGAAAAGATATTCATATTCAGTAAATTATAAAACATAAGATAAATGTAGTGTTCGTAACTTGAATAACTTTGTTTGCATTTTCAATGGATTTGACCTACCATTTTAAGAGATGCAATGCTATTTTTTGGTCTTTCCCATAGGGTTATAGTGGAAAACCTTTCCTCAGTTTCAATGGGAGTATAGTAGTTCAAATGATTCTCAAAATCATCCAAAACCTGTATATAGGGGATATCTAAGTTGTATAAAAAATGATGATTTTCGCTCAGGCATTCTCAACTGAGACATTAATAACAAAACAAAATATTTTTCACATTTGTGCTGTTTCCATGGAAACGGTGGCCATTTCAAAATTTCAAAGTTTCACTGCAACTCCACTAATGGTGATCCTCATAATACTAAAAATCATGATGGTTGGTTCCTATACATTCCAAAAAATAGCCGGATATTTTCCTGTATATTTTCAGTTCATTAAGGGCGTTATGAAATTTCTCACATTTCTGTTGTTTTCATGGCAACGGCAGCCATTTTGGAAATTCTAAAGTCATAAGTCTCATCTGTATTTACCATTTAACAATCTATTTAGTTTCATTCTGTTTAGCTTTTCTTTAGTTTTTTATGTTGTGTCATGTGTGCTATTGTTTGTCTGTTAGTCTTTTTCATTTTTAGCAAGGCGTTGTCAGTTTGTTTTCGATGTATAGGTTTGACTGTTCCTCTGGTATCTTTCGTCCCTCTTTTAGAGCATTTCGAAATTTTTTTAAAAATTGCAGTTTCAATGCCAACGGTGGAAAATCCCTAGTCAAAACTCTCTTCTATACATGCCATTTTAAACAATTACATTTAGGTTTTTTTAAGTTTAGAGCAGGTTGAAACTTTTGACATTTTTGCTTTTTTCCATTGAAACAGTGACCTTTCCAAAACAAATATCACATTGGTACATGGGAAGAACATACTACTAAAGTTGGATGGATTTGACCTACCATTTTAAGATTTACAATTTACCATTTTTTGATTTTGGGAACATTTTAAACATTTTTGCGTTGTTTCCATGGTAAAGTTTGTTGAAAATTCAAACCCAAATTCCATATTTACAAATGTTGCTCATCATTAGTGAGAAGTTCCATTACGTTTGGAGCATTTTATTATTTTGGACATTTTGGTATAGTTTCAATGGCAACATTCAGGTTCTGATCTTTGTCAAAACCATCCAATACCTGTATATAGTGGAAAACTACGATGAGTTAAAATTTAATGGTTATAAGTTCCGCCTTAAACAAACAATTTATTCTACCCCAAAATTTATTTGTTTACTATGTTGCTGTTTCCATTGTAACGGCAGCCATTTTTTTTATCCAAAGTTTCACTGCAACACAAAAGTTGGTGTTCCTCAATAAAGTGCTCCGAGAAAACTACCGGCAAAAATAGGTGGAAGTATAATAATAATAATAATAATATAAATAATACAGAAAAAGAAAGAGTAAAAGCAATATGTCACTGGGTCGATAGGGTGACATATTTATAGCCAAGGATTACAATGCTGTGATTTATATTTTTATGAATAGTGGGTCAACATTTAACGGTTTTGATGGGTTACATGTACAAAATAAAGCCTTTTATTTTAAAAGTGGTGCTGTTCTTATGATAATCCGTTTACCTCATTAAAAATGTGGGCATACATTTGCAGAATGTTATAAAGTTAAACTTTTTTCTGTGATATTTTTGGTGTATATTTTGTTAATAATTGTTTTCGAAGTATATAATTGTGCAAAAAGACTTGTGGGATGATATTTTGTTAATAATTGTTTTCGAAGTATATAAATGTGCAACAATTCTTGTGAGATATTTATTAAAGACATTAATTTTTAGAGGTTAATTTAACAAGTAGTGTCCGTAACCAGCACTAACAGTTACCACTAACCACATACAAAGCAGAATATAAATAAAATATCAATAAAATTGAGAATGGAAATGGGGAATGTGTCAAAGAGACAACAACCCGACCAAATAAAAAACAACAGCAGAGGGTCACCAACAGGTCTTCAATGTAGCGAGAAATTCCCGCACCCGGAGGCGTCCTTCAGCTGGCCCCTAAACAAATATATACTAGTCCAGTGATAATGAACGCCATACTAATTTCCAAATTGTACACAAGAAACTAAAATTAAAATAATACAAGACTAACAAAGGCCAGAGGCTCCTGACTTGGGACAGGCGCAAAAATGCGGCGGGGTTAAACATGTTTGTGAGATCTCAACCCTCCCCCTATACCTCTAACCAATGTAGTAAAGTAAACGCATAACAATACGCACATTAAAATTCAGTTCAAGAGAAGTCCGAGTCTGATGTCAGAAGATGTAACCAAAGAAAATAAACAAAATGACAATAATACATAAATAACAACAGACTACTAGCAGTTAACTGACATGCCAGCTCCAGACTTCAATTAAACTGACTGAAATATTATGATTTCATCATGTGAACATCAGGCACAATCCTTCCCGTTAGGGGTTTAGTATCATACCATCATAACATATATGAGAAGAACATAACCCGTGTCATGCCAACAACTGTTTTTAGAATAATATAAAACATTTCGTATTGGCTTTCCACTTACCAAATAAGTTTTACATTTCAAGCTTTTCTTATTCAATATCAAAATAATTATTTCTACCGAGTTGACCTTTCTTTTTTACCTCTAATGTATTCTTACTGTTCTCTTTTACCCGAGTATTAGCAATAAAATTCACTTTTTTTCTGAATTTGCTTCTCAATTCTACCTTTCAAAATTTGAGTTCTCAATGCTCTTCAACGTCGTGCTTTTTTGTTTGCCATTTGACTTCTTTATTAGAGTGCAACTGATGAGTCTTATGTACACGAAACGCGGGTCCGGTGTACCTAATTTCAAACCTGGTATCTACGTATTAACCAACAGTTTTTATTCGAAACCAATCTAAGATAAAATTCAATTTTGTACTTACCCGTTTATGCATACTTGAAACCTTGGATCACATTTACCCCAAAAAGGATCGCAATAAGGCCAGTCTGTGTCATACTTTATAAGTCTAATACTTATTATTTCTGATGAACTAACGGGACTAAGAACCTTAAAAGATAAATGCAGAATCTTAAGTGTGTGCTAATAATATTTTCAATAATTTTTTTGGAAATTCAAACAGTGAAAAAAAAAATCACAAAAATACTGAACTCCGAGGTGGCGATATCAAAAGATAAAACGATTCAAACGAATGGATAACAACTGTCATATTCCTAACTGGGTAAAGGCATTTTTTTATATGTAGAAAATAGCGGATTGAACCTGGTTTTCTAACTAGCTAAACCTTCCACTTTTATGTCAGTCGCATCAAATTCCATTTTACTGACAACGATGCGTGATAAAAATAGACAGACATATTAGGTAAAAATGAGAAAAATAGAGGTACAGCAGTAATCATTGTGTTATAATCCTAATCACAAAAAACAACCCAAAAAATACAACAACAAATATCTAACAAAGAAGCACAAAATGGTGTAAAGACCAAGTTTATTAGCAAAATTTAAAGATAACAATACACAACTTTACTATAGTGCAATAACACAATGACGGGATGTATGAGTACAGAACCACGTCATGTATGTATCAAAAGAACACAAAAAGACATATAGACAAAGCACATAGGAAAAAGCAACGACAAGCATACAAACATGTTTTACAATAACACAATAACCGGAAGTATAAGTACAGAGCCACGCTATATGTATCAAAGTAACACCAAAAAAGCATATGGACATAGTACATTGGAAAAATGAAAGACAAGAATACGAGAATATCCTGAACAATAACATAATGCCATGATGTACAAGTACAGCACATATCTTAATAGAAATAAAAACAAATATTTAACAAAGAAGCACGAAAAGTAAAATGGAAATGGGAGGAAATGGGGGAAAGCACAAACAGACATATATCAAATTAAGCAATATCATTCATTACCTTTTATTTTTGAATTTATTTATCAATGTTAAATCCACCCATAAACGACTGAAATATTTTAAGTACTGGGACCGAATGGTTAGTTTAATATTGACTCTGAAGCAGAATCGCGCGTTTCAGGTCAAAATATAAACGTCACACAGGTAGAGGTATAATAATAATTTTGTCGTTAAAAGAATGAAAGAATATAGTCTATAGTTATTTTTAGGCACAACGTAAATTAAAAGTATACCTTTCCTTTTTGTCACTTGTCTATATTCTTATTGTGTATTTCTTCTAAAAGAGAGCCACGTAGAGGTGATCCTAACTAAAAGTAATTTTTAAAACACAATCTGTGTAATAGATATCACAAATACCATACGTTATCGGTAATGATTATTGCAAATTTAATAGTATCTAAAGGGAAATATCTACAAGATATTGAAAAAAATACTTTTCTTTGTTCAATCATTAAGGAGAGCGAAATATAGAAATAAAAGTCGCTTAAAGAAACCAATGTGTTTCAATTTTGTCAAAATAAGCTAAGAAACATCGCTGATGAATTATTCACTTGCAAATGAATAGTTTAACCTCATTCAAACCGTATTAATAAGACATTCAATTTAACCCCTGAATTGAACAGGTTACGTATGTATTCAGCTATTTGTATACAGGTTACATCGATGATAAACATACGATTTACAAAATTACTAAGAAAAAATCAATTGCACGTGATCACTATCTATTTAGATTTATGTTTGTATCAGGTGTTATGACCGTCGGCAGTCTTTAGAGGTCACCTCAATTTTTTTTTAGGGAACGTCCAGTCAGTAAGTGTATGATATTTATATGTATAATGTTATAATTATATAGAAAGCAATCTCTATATAGGTTGCAATTCTGTAAATATAGATAATGCAATTTCCCATAGAAACTCACTTTGCGGCGACATCTCTCCCAATTTTACTAGAAATTTTCATACAAAATGATACGCCAGTACGGAAAATTGATATGCACTGCTATTTCATTCAAAGGTCAAAATATAGGGCTGTGTGGCATATTTTCAACATTATATGCCCTGAACTTTTAAGAGTTTAAACTTATATTAAAATTCTATACTCCCTTTACCTCCATTTTTGACCCTCTTAAGAATTAAATTTTAGGTGCTATCATTTTTTTCTATACTGGTAACATTTGCATGTTATGTCTCCATGAATTGAAACACAGAGCGCTATCTTTGAACCAGTACGAGTTAACAAATTGACATATCCTATGATTATAAAATATCTCTCCAAAAGATGCGTGGCTTGTGAAACAGCTGTATTTACAAAGTGAAAACCTGTAGAAAGTAACTTTGGCTGTGTATTTATACATACAAAACATTCGAAAAGAATACAAATTTAGTTATGTTTTAATTTGTTAATGACAAAATCGATAGTTTTGCCAATATAAAAAAATACTTAAAGATCTTATAACAAATTTGATTAGATTGACTATTAATAAGTTTGTTTAATGGTGCGATGAGTTTACACTGATCGTATACCGGTAGTGATTTCCCCGCTTAACGTACAACATTACCATAAAATTTAGGATGCGATATACCGTTTTTAATAAATACATCCAAATTTACTTATCAAATCTTTGTATCTATGAAAGAATTAAGTAAAAGTTTTAGGTAAATTATGGTAACGAAATCCCCAACTTTGGTAGTGGCCTCATGTGCAAGTACGCACGAAGAGGATTAAGTAAGTAAGTTAATCCCTGACTTAATGATTGACCAGTGATGCATTGATTGCGTTCGTTTAAACTATGACATCACTTCACACACAGGCATAACGAACGAGTTGGGATATATAAACACCGTATGATGAAGTCAATGGAACATCGCCGTCTAATAAAGAAAAATGAACAATAGGGAATAAAAAATCTTCTCTTTTATCGTACATGTCAGTATAGAGTTTATCTTTAGAAATTTAAATGTCTAAATATGGAAAAGGACAACTTCTGTTGTTTATGTTAAAAATATATAAAGTAAGTTCATTTGGGTAAATTTCAGTAGTATATTTAGAGAACTCTAGATTATTTAACGAAAATATATCATCAAAATAACGGTAGTTTTTGTGGGTTACACTTATGACTTATGACTAGTGATTGATAAAAAGGTTTTTTTTTCGTTTGGTCCTGTCATTGTCGAATTGGTCCTGCCATTGTCCTGTCATTCGGTCAAGTCATTAGTGTAAACCAAAAAGCTTTTGAAAAATAATTCTTAATTTTTTTCTTAAATCTGTGTATTAAATGATGAAATGTTATTATATTTCAAAATTTAGATTAACATATATAATTTTGAAATAAAAATGATATTAAATAGAACTCCGTGTACATCGAATATAACTTACCCTTAAAGTTCAGGAAAAGCATCAAAATACAAACCAAGCTAATGAATCAAAGATAACATGTGTATAAAAAGGAAGATGTAGTATGATTGCCAATGAGACAAATGTCCAAAAGAGACCAAAATGACACAGACATTAACAACTATAGGTCACCGTCCGGCCTTCAACAATGAGCAAAGCCCACACCGCATAGTCAGCTATAAAAGGCCCCAATAAGACAATGTAAAACAATTTAAACGAGAAAACTAACGGCCTTATTTATATAAAAAAAAATGAATGTATGTTATTTTTATTTTCACAAAACTTTTTTTTTTTTTTTAAATATTTCAAACTTATCTTTCTTAACTGAAATCCATATTTGCATGGCAGTGACAAACTATTGAGCTGAACTGAACTCGCGCACATTAAGATAGCTATATTATATCAGCTAACACTGACAACTTGCATAAATTAGCATTAGCCATAAGCAAATTGTAAACTCATGGTTCCTGTAGAATTCCTCCCTAGTTTAACTTAAATTTAGTTTTCTATTAAAGTTATATTTGTAATATATCTTACCATATATAAAGATACGAATATATAAATGTACCTAATGTAACCAATTTCAAATTAATGTCACAATATTACTAACAGTGTACGAGTATGACCATATACATATTTATTGTGATTATAGGGTGGCAGTTGATAATAACTGTACTAGTTATCATTCAGATCATTCAGATAACTATTGTATATAAATATATATTATATATTATATAATGCTGTGTTTAGAAATTTTAAAATTGTACCAGCGTCTGTGGTGTCCGCTTAAATTGTATAAACGTTCAAGATTTTGATAGTGTCTCAATTTGAATATATTGACATGATTCATTTTACATCGTGCTATTACCGAAGAAGGATATCTGTTATCCGAAATATCTAATATTTGTTCATTTTATAGTTATTTAATGGTGATGTTGTACCCTTTTTGACTTGTTATATATTATATTTTGTAGTGTACAGAATCATATTACATGATCCATCGCCCTGTAAGATTAATCGTTGACTATTTATTCAGTCATTTTATATATTATATAAATATATTGATAACAGCAATGCATCTTTATATTTATAAATCATCTTTTCAAATGTAATAGTATGATAATTAAATGTTATTTTGACTACTATTGAATGGTTGCCTCGAAATTGAACGACCACCTTTGATGATTTAAAAAAAGGAATATAAAGAACTTTAAAAAGAAAAAGTGAAGTAATGTAAAAATATGTGTTCCATTACTGACTTTTCATATCTGTCAACTTGAAGAACATGTCACGCAGAAAAGTAATTTATTTTCTTAAAATCTACTTAGTTTTGTTTCATTAAAACTTTTTGTGAAAACAAAAATAACAAACACCATGCTATCATTGGTTTATTGACTGCATGGGTTTGCTTTTTGAAACTTTTCCTGAACGTTAAGGATAAGTTTTATTCAATGTACACAGAGTTCTATTTAATATCATTTTTGCTTCAAAAATATTCATGTTAATCTACAATTTGAAATATAAGTGACGCTCAAATCCAAAAAAAAGTTAAAAAGGCCGAATAACGTATGATTTTGAAGAGCATTGAGGACCAAAATTCCTTTAAAAAAAACAAATACAGCTACGGTAATTTAGCAAAAGCATAAGGTAGAAAAATATTAGTATTTCAAAAATTCAAAATTTTTGGGAAACAGTTAATTTATAAATATAACCATATCAATGAGTATAATGTTCCTTTGCATATACATACATTGTAATAGGGTCATAATTAGTTCTTGAAGCTCAATACCAGTGATTTCAACATAACTGGAATAGATCATTTCGACGATAAATACTGTTCGTGTTCGAAGAGGGAGGAGCTAATGGAATGAGTTGTGATATTACAATATTAGTATAAAAAAACCAATTTAATTGATACCTATAGTAATTTCATGTGTTATTCATTCGAGAACGAATGCGATAGATAAGCTACTTATCATAAATTTAAGTGTTTATTCCTAAAATTATTGACACAAAATTTACCTAAATTTCATCACCAGCATTGTATATCGGTGAAAAAAGACAAAAAAATAATAAAACAAAAGTGTGTTACCATCACCAAATCCTTTCCAAAGGACGATCAGGGGGAAAACTGGGAAAAAACAATTAATGTTTAACTACAATGCGTGATTTTGAAGAAAACGACTGGACGGGAGGTTCCTGACTTGGAACAGTGTGTTAAATTTTCAAAATACGACAAAAGCATGCCATTTTCTGAAATAAACTATGTTACAGTAAAAGGGTCGTCGATTACAATACATGTAAGTACCATTGGTTTTTTTTTAATGGGTTCGTAACCTCATTAAAACGTCTTAAACTTGGTCATACGTTCTTGTTGATATATGTAAGTGAGTGATATCTGATACAGTGTTTACTGGGAATGTCTTTATTTATATACCACTCATTATCTAATCGCTGTTTTATACCTTTAAGTTCATTTCAGTATTCATTTTCTAGGTGTTTAGGGTATCAATATATTGGCAACACATCTTTCAAATTTAGTTTTAGATATATGCAGGGATATCCACGACCCTATTTATCATAGCGTATCGCCATCATAAAATGCTCCCCGCCGTCGTCCACTGATTTCCGCTATTGATTTATAACTGTTTTCTTGAAAGGTGTAGCCAAAATTTGTTTTCTTTCATTTCTGTTTTGAATTATATTCAATTGCAGGTAAATGCATTACCCCTATTGTACTATAATCAAAAGGGTCCTTCTGATAAGTCTTTTAAGGCATCGAGAGATACCCGGCTAGTAATCGCTGATCTCTTCTCTGACAAGCGATCAGAACACTTGATCAAATTATACAGGTATTTATATTATTTCATTACTTTTCAGCGAATGATGATTGAAAGTTACAGTATATAAAGTAACAATTAAATGCAATGGTTCAACAAGTCGAATATGTGCTTTTATTGGTTTATACAAACGAGTACAATATTATATTTTTAATCATAAAAAGGAACTTTATTTCATGCAACATGTGCAAATACCACGAGTACAACAGTTCGTGGGACAAAATTTAATTGACAATGTTTAATAAGGCTTCTATCTAATATTTATATAAAAATTTTCATGTCTGACAATCGATGGGTTGTTTTCAAAATAATGTAGGAGGTAGATCATAAAATGCGGAAACATTTTAATCTTATCTTTGTGTCCAAAAAAAATTGGGCCAATATACAAGTATTATTGTAAACTTTTGTTTCACATACGACTAGAATACTCGATACATACAAAAAAATAAAAACTGTTTTTTTTTATTTTGACCGATATTTTTAGAATATTTATAAGTAGAGTCCTTTTTAAAATCCAAGAAATATAAATATACAGTATACAGTACATGAATATAGTACAAGTTTATGTGTACATATTTTTTGAATACAGCTTGACATGAACTTTATAGTTTAAACGTGACCTTACCTTACAAGCCAATTTTTATAAAATACATTAATTCTTCATTTGGGCAATTTTTCTGTAGAGGACGAAAATAATACATTTGACACACAAGTACTCCCAGTCAACATTTCATGCATCGAGTTTGTAAATCCGTTATTAAAGTCTTTTTTAACTGATTTAAACCACTGTTAAACCACTGTACAATGTTAGGGGAGGGTTGGGATCCCGCTGACATGTTTAAGCCCGACATATTATGTATGTATGTGCCTGTCCCAGGTCAGGAGGGAGTCTGAAATACAGATGTTGTCGTTTATTTCTGTGTTACATAATTATTTTTCGTTAAAAAAATTCGTACATTTTGGAAGTTATCTTCTCGTTTAAATTGTTTTACATTTGTTATTTTGGGGACTTTTATAGCTGACTATGTGGTACGGGCTTTGCTCATTGTTTAAGGTCGTACGGTTACCTATAACTGTTAATTTCTGTGTAATTTGGTGTTTTGTGGAGAGTTGTCTCATTGGCAATCATACCACATCTTCTCTTTATACATTTTTTATATATCTATTAATAACCGATTTATCATACCAATTTTGTAAAAAAAAAAAAGCGGACTGAAATTGTTTAAAACATTGAAATTCTTAAAGTTCAATATTTTCATTTTTGAAAATTGAAGTCCACTTTATAGTAGATGCTTAAATTTGCGGAAATATTTTTGGTCTGGTTGTATTTTCCGACCCATGTATGCATATAGAAAAACATGACCTGCCCAGTGTCATCAATAGCAGTCAGCTGTTTTGGGCGTTGGTAGTTCGATGAAATTTTTTGTCATGTTTCCAACATCAAAAAAAAATAATGAGAATTTATTCCATTTTCTGTGTTAGGATATTCAGACTGAAATTTTATTCTAGTCATCATAGACTGTGAGAGTCCAAAAGCTTCTCTTTTATTAGAAAAAAAAAGAAATATTAAAAAGAATATCAAAAAAATGACAAATAACGTGCTTTGTTGTCTTAACTTTTTTGTAGAAGAAACGCACATCTGGTGTATATATGCCTTGTATTTCTTATAAAATTTTATAGTTGTGTTGAGGTCGCTTAAATTTAAGTATGCATGTCCTTATATTCACAATCAATTTTTCAACATTTTATAAAAAAAAATATGGACAGATTAGGTGTGTATCATTTCAATAACCTACAAATGTAGATTGCACTTTGTTAACATTTATAAATTTTGACAGAAAAATTATATTAAATGACATTCCGTGTACATCGAATAAAACTAATCCTTAACATTTAGGAAAAGCATGAAAAAGCAAACTCAACTTATAAATCAAAGATATCATGGTGTATGGTTTTCTTTTATTTTATTTTCACAAAGCATTTATGATAAACTTATTTATTTTAACTTTATAAATCAATATTTGCATTGCAGCGAAAAAGATTTTCAAAAAAAAGAGATTGAGCTGCACTGAACTCGCACACATAAAATAGCTATATCATATCAGCTAACATTGACATCTGACATAGATCACCATTAGCCATAAGCGAATTATAAATTAATGCTTCCTGAAGAGTTCCTCCCTAGTGCCAGTTTTCTATTAAAGTTATATTTGTTATATATCTTACCATAAACAGAGAACAAAAGAAGATACAAAGGTACGTATAAATGTAATCCATTTCAAATTAATGTCACAATATTACTATCAGTGTACGAGTAGGACCATATACATATTTATTGTGATCATAGGGTGGCAGTTGATAATAATTGTACTAGTTATCATTCAGTTCATTCAGATAAATATTGTATAAATTATATAAATATATTTATAAAAGCAATGCATCTTTATATTTATAAATCATCTTTTGAAATATGATAGTATAATAATTAAAGGTTGATTTGATAACCATATCAATATATGGTTTTCTGAAAATTGAAAATCGAATTAATGAAAAATAAAATATGAAGTAGTGAAATAATTGTCATTTAAATTTTGTTTCTTCCATCACCGTCTACTTGCATGAAGGGACGTCCCTTTATGTCATTTTTTTTCTAATATTGATAAAACATGGAGAAAAAATGCACAGATAAGCTACTTCTGGCGTAGGACACACATTTTGGTTTTTTTTTTTTTTTTTTTTTAAAGAAGACACTGACTTAGTAGTAGACTAACAGCCTACAAACGTTTATTGATGTTTGGTTTTTTTGCTTGTAACTTACAGAAACATTACATGTTGAATTTTCATAGTTTGCTTTTTTTCAATTTGGTGTGTCTTAGTTTTATCAATGAACCTGGAATCTTTCACTTTTGTACAGTTCCAGACAAAACATATTCATAGTGCTAAATGTTCCCTAGCACATACAACGATGTAACATGGTATGTTAAAGCTAATCCACGGACCAATTCTTCCAAAGGATTTGTACAAAGCTCATGTATTTATAGAAACTTAAGATAAAAAATAGTTTAAGATGTACTAAGATCTATCGTAATTAGTTCATGGGAAGATCAGTCCCATGGATTTCAAAATAAATGGAATTCATTAGTTCGATGTAAAATACTGCTAATTCTTGCTCGTGGAGAGACGCGCAAAGGGAATTTGTTGTTAGGTCACAACATTAGTTAAAGCCGATAGAACCGGTAGCTTGTAAATTTGATATAACAGAATTTTAGTGTTTATTTCTAAAGATGTTGAAACAATTTACCTTTTCAGAACTAGCATTTCATATTGGTGAAAATGTCGACCAATTGATGAACAAATTAAGCCATGCTACCATCACAGAATCTCCCCCAAAAGGAAAAGAGAAGAAACGGGTGATAGGGGCGGGGGTGGACAACAAAAAGGCGTGATTTTGAAAACAACGATTTGATAGGTTCCCGACTTGGAACCGTGTGTTTTATCTTTAAAATACTACAAAGGTATACCCATTTCTGTAGTTAATCTCAAAAGGGGTGTCGATTTCAAATACATGGAGTTACCACAATTTTCTGAAAATGGGTTCGTCACCTTATTAAAATGACTTAAACTTGGTCATACGTTCTTGTTGATATATGTAAGTGAGCTTTATCTGATACAGTGTAAACTGGGTATGTCTTTATTTGTTTACTACTTTTGTTGACAACTGATATAGTTACCTAATTATTATAGTTTATATCTTCAAGATCATTTCAGTATTCAACTTTTAACATGTTAAGTGTTTAAGTGTTTACAGTATTATTGGCCAGTCCTTCAGGTCACGGCGTAGTAATTACCAATACTTCTTTTCGTGATAATTAATAGACAGTTTTATTAACTTAGAAACTTGTCAAAAACTTGACTGAGGTCAAATAGATACTGATTTGTCAATCATCATACGATGGTTATCAACTGGGATAGTACTGATAAAAGATCAACATGTCATGGATGCATGTAAAGTATAATCTGAAATTTGCGGGACGCTTTAATATTTTCGTACCATTAGGTCCATTAAAATACTTTTGTTTCAAAATATATAATGACGTCAAGCGTCAATCATGTTAAAAATTTTGTGAGGAAAGTTTACAGACCCAATGAGCAGAAGTTATATTAAAAGGGCTAGTATTCATTATAGATTTTTTCATGTAAATGTTTCAATCCCTATGGTGGAATAAGAATATTACAGCCTAAACCATAATCTTAAAATAATTTAACATTTATGCATGTTTCAAATCATACAAATGTAATTATGATTTACAAGTTGCATTTTTCTTCACAGCCTCATTGTAACAATATGGCGTTAATTTTTTAATAAACTGTTATCACAGAGATATCTCCCGTTTTTTTGTAATTTTGTTTATGTAAATGTTGAAATTGAAATAGCAATACTCTAAAAAGTTACATAAATTATGCAAATATTCAAAGTCAATGAACCATGACTGAAGGACACGGCTAAACAATCTTCATGTAAATGAGATGCACCATTGCTAAAACATTGACTTTTCATAAGTCTTTCCTTTTTAACAAACCGACAACACAAACATTAACTTGTCATCTAAGGTTTCAAAGACAATGAACCATGAAAAGGGAGTGGGACTCTGTAATCTCCACAGAGTCGATACTTGTAAATGCCAATTAACTTGCATACCAAATATCATCGACTAAACATTAGTAGTTCATCTTAAAATGTTCTAACCACAAACTAATACATGTAAACTAAGCAAAAGTTTCAACGTAGATAGACCATGACTGAGGGGTTGGGCCAAATATTCTCGATGGAAATGAAATGTGCTGATGCTTAAACAACTGATTATCAATTCACATTGGCCTACCACTTTAAACTGACCTAATCACTAACTAATACATTAACTTAGCAAAATTTTCAGTCAATAGACCATGACTAAGGTGGCAGGATCAAATTATCTCCATGGAAATGAGATGTGCCAATGCTAATACACAGCATACCAAATATGATAGATCCACCACTTGTGGTTCACCACAAACCACTCACAAACTAACTTTGTTGACAGGGCGTACTGGTCCTGCTTTTTGACTCCCTCAAGGCGGGACAAAAAGACAGACAAAGGTCAAAATATCTAAAAATATATTATGCTTTCTGGTCTGTGTGTCTGACCTTTCATTCGTCTATTCTCAGGTTGTAGGTTTTTGGTTACAGTAAACTATTATGAAGTTTTTGCATATTAACTTTAAAATTACTTCGAATGTGCATTATGGCATGAGCTTTTTAGTATGCTTAATTACATTTAAGGCCCTGATTTCACGATTCACCAAACTTCATTTTCTCTTGTTAAGAGTTATGGGTTAGGGAAGTTAATCAAGAAGTTTTGGTCACATCATGTTTAAGATATCCTAAACAAAAAACTCAGCTGAAATACCAAAACCTGCCAGATACATCAAAATAGTGCTGTTTGGTAAGTGGTTGTAACAGAAAGCATACAGGACTTTGCTAACCAGCTTATGTGGTCCTTATGTAGCATGTGTTAGTTTTTTACTGATTTTTTTTTACACTTTCTAAAAAGCTGCCATTACAATATTTATAATTTTGACCCGTATCTATATGTTGAAGCCACTCTTATTCAGTTGGATGATTTAGAAAAATAAACAGCTGTGGCATGAGCACAATGAGCGCTTGATACGCCTTTCACATTTTCAAAGAATAAAGTTCAATTACTTCTCAATGTCATATTTGAAATTTATAAAAATTAAAAGGGAGCTTACATCAATGATATAAACAATTCACCAAATTTTCATGAGAATTGCTGAAAGCTTTTTGGGGTTTATGTCTAAAAACTGGAAAATCCCCCCTTTTTGTGAATAAAACCCCATGTAATGGAAATGTGAAAATCTATAAATTTATAAAATTTCAAAGGGAGCCATCAATAGATATAAACAATTCACCAAAGTCACCCTTTTTTAATGAGTAAAAGCTTATAACCGGTAAACGTAAAATCAAAAGGGAGCTCATGTCAATAGATATTAACAATTTATCAAAATATCTTGCAAGGTGGTGATAGCATTTTTTAGTTATTGTACGAAAACTGAAAAAAAAACTTTTTTAAAGAATAGAACCCCATAACTGGGAAACGTAAAATCTAAAATTTATAAAAAACGAAAGGGAGCTCACGTCAATAGATATAAACAATGTACCAAAGTGTTATGTAAATTGTTTAAAGCGTTTTATGAGTTCATGTCCGACATGTTGACAACGAACAGACTTTCAGACAGACAACTGTATACCATTATACGTCCTGCAAACGGGCAGATAAAAATTCAGGGAGGATAAACTGTAATAGATGAAGATTATGAGTGGATATTTTTATGGAAGTGATTTTCTTTTTATCTTTTAATTATAAGATTATGTCAAGTTTTTTAGGGGTTTGAATAGAATGAAGAGTGACTCTTATAGCCTATCCCTTTGCTTGTACACCAATGTTATAGGTTGAATGACAATAAAACAATTTATTGTACATTCAGTTATTTCTTTTATTACACAGTTACTTTAAAAACAACTTATATCGTCAATATTGTTTACATAAATCTTTTTTCATTCAATGTATTAAAATGACATGACAATTTCACATTGCCAAGTTCCAACATTCACTCTGAAGCAGGCAGGATTTCAGTTTTTCTGGTACTGCTCCCATTCTTGTAGGATCCTGTGATGGATAGTGGACTGGTAACTGGTGCCTCTGTTGCTGCTGCTGTTGTTGTTGTTGCTGCTGTTGGTGATGTAGGGGAGGTCTCATTGGCATCATACCAGGAGGAGGTGGAGGAAGTCTCATTCCTAGAAAAAAAATGCACATGTTATTTCTGGTGTTCAAATAGTATCTGCCAATTATATATTTGTTACTGAAAAATGAAAATTAAAACTGATAAAAGAAAATGTTTCTGACAAATGTTAAATGTTTATATGGAAAATGTAATTTTGGCAGTAAATTTTTATGGACAAAATGTAAATTGTGACTGCCAAATATTAATTGTTATTAACAAATTTAAATTATTACTGACAACATAAATTGTTATTGATAAACATAAATAATTACAGACAAATAAAATTGTTACTGAAAAGTGTAAATTGTTTCTAAAAATGTTTCTGACAAATGTAAATTGTTTCTGACAACATAAATTGTTATTGACAAACACAAATAATTACAGACAAATAAAATTGTAACTGAAAAATGTAAATTGTTTCTGAAAATGTTTCTGACAAATGTAAATTGTTTCTGACAACATAAATTGTTACGGACAAATGTGAATTGTTACTGACAAATGAAAATTGTTTCTGACAATTGTAAATTGTTACTGACAAATGAAATTTTTTTCTGACAAATGTATATTGTTACTAACAAATGTATATTGTTATCGACAAATGTTAATTGTTACTGACAAATGTAAATTGTTTCTGACAATTGTAAATTGTTACTGACAAATGAAAATTGTTTCTGACAATTGTAAATTGTTACTGACAAATGAAAATTGTTTCTGACAAATGTGAATTGTTACTGACAAATGAAAATTGTTTCTGACAAATGTGCATTGTTACTGACAAATGTGAATTGTTACTGACAAATGTAATTTTTTTCTGACAACATAAATTGTAACTGACAAATGTAAATTGTTTCTGACAAATGTAAATTGTTACTGACAAATGTATATTGTTACTGAACCATGACTGAGGTACACAGCTTGACAATCTTCATGCAAATGAGATGTGCCATTGTTAAAACAGCTGCATACCAATTATCATTGACTTATCATAAGTCTTTCCTTTAAACAAACCGAAAACACAAACATTAACTTGTCACCTGTGTAAACATATCAAAGTCAATGAATCATGAAAAGGGGTTGTGACTATACAATCTCCACAGAAACAATACTTGCAAATGCCAATTAATTTGCATACCAAATATCATCGACTAAACATTAGTAGTTCATCTTCATGTGCTGAATACCAATTATCATTGGCCTACCACTAATGGTTCCCTTTGAACTGACCTAATCACTAACTAAAACGTTAATTAAGCAAAATTTTCAGTCAATAGACCATGACTAAGGTAGCATGGCCAAGTTATCTCCATGGTAATGAGATGTGCCAATGCTAATACAAAGCATACCAAATATGATAGACCTAACACTTGTGGTTCACCACAAACTAAACTGACAAACTAACACTTTGTTGACAGGGCATACTGGTCCCGCTTTTTCACTCCCTCAAGGCAAGACAAAAAAACAGACAAGGATCAAAATATCTAAAAATATATTATGCTTTCTGGTCTGTGTGTCTGGACTTTCATTCGTCTATTCTCAGGTTGTTAGTTTTTTGGTTGCAGTGAACTATTATGAATTTTGTGCATATTAAATTTCAAATTACTTCGAATGTGCATTATGGTTTGAGCTTTTTTGTATGCTTAGTTACATTTAGACCCTGATTTCAGATTCACCAAATTTTATCTTCTTTTGTAAAAAGTTATGGGTTACCGTTAAGGATATTATCCTGAACACAAAACTCAACTGAAATACCAAAACCTGCCACATACATTAAAATAGTGCTGTTTGGTAAGTGGTTGTAACAGAAAGCATACAGGACTTCGCTAACCAGCTTATGTAGTCCTTATGTAGCATGTTATAGTTTTTTACTGATTTTTTTTTTACACTTTCTGAAAAGCTGCCATTACAATATTTATAATTTTGACCTGTATCTATATGTTGAAGCCACTCTTATTCAGTTGGATGATTTAGAAAAATAAACAGCTGTGGCAAGAGCACAAGAGCGCATGATACGCCTTTCACATTTTCAAAGAATAAAATGACTTCTCAATGTCATATTTGAAATTTATGAATTAAAAGGGAGCTTACATCAATAGATATAAACAATTCACCAAATTTTCATGAGTATTGCTGAAAGCTTTTTGGGGTTATTGTCCAAAAACTGGAAAATCCCCCCTTTTTATGAATAAAACCCCAAATCATGGAAATGTGAAATCTATAAATTTATAAAATTTCAAAGGGAGCTATCAATAGATATAAACAAATGAGTAAAAGCTTATAACTCGTAAATGTAAATTCAAAGGGAGCTCATGTCAATAGATATTAACAATTTATCAAAATATCTGGCAAGTTGGTGAAAGCATTCTTTAGTTATTGTATGAAAACTGAAAAATCCCCCTGTTTTAAAGAATAGAACTCTATAATTGGGAAATGTAAAATCTAAAATTTATAAAAAACGAAAGGGAGCTCACGTCAATAGATATAAACAATGTACCAAAGTGTTATGCAAATTGTTTAAAGCGTTTTTTTAGTTCATGTCTGACATGTTGACAACGAACAGACTTTCAGGTAGACAACTGTATACCATTATACGTCCTGCAAACAGGCGCATAAAAATTCAGGGAGGATAAACTGAAATAGATGAAGATTTTGAGTGGCTTTTTTATGGAAGTGATTGCATTTTCTTATTATCTCTTAATGCCTATCCCTTTGCTTGTACACCAATGTTATAGGTTGAATGACAATAAAACAATTTATTTTACATTCAGTTATTTCCTTTATTACACAGTTACTTTAAAAACAACTTATATCGTCAATATTGTTTACATAAATCTTTTTCCATTCAATGTATTAAAATGACATGACAATTCCACATTGCCAAGTTCCAACATTCACTCTGAAGCAGGCAGGATATCAGTTTTTCTGAACTGGTACTGCTCCCATTCTTGTAGGATCCTGTGATGGATAGTGGACTGGTAACTGGTGCCTCTGTTGCTGCTGCTGTTGTTGTTGTTGCTGCTGTTGATGATGTAGGGGAGGTCTCATTGGCATCATACCAGGAGGAGGTGGAGGAAGTCTCATTCCTAGAAAAAATAATGCACATGTTATTTCTGGTGTTCAAATAGTATCTGTCAATTATATATTTGTTGCTGAAAAATGAAAATTGAAACTGATAAAAGAAAATGTTTCTGACAAATGTTAAATGTTATGGAAAATGTAATTTTGGCAGTAAATTTTTATGGACAAAATGTAAATTGTTACTGCCAAATATTAATTGTTATTAACAAATTTAAATTATTACTGACAACATAAATTGTCATTGACAAACATAAATAATTACAGACAAATAAAATTGTTACTGAAAAATGTAAATTGTTTCTGAAAATGTTTCTGACAAATGTAAATTGTTACTTACAAATGTGAATTGTAACTGACAAATGTAACTTGTTTCTGACATATGTAAATTTTTTCTGACAAATGTGAATTGTTACTGACAAATATAAATTGTTTCTGACAAATGTAAATTGTAACTGACAAATGTAAATTGTTTCTGACAAATGTAAATTGTTTCTGACAAATGTAAATTGTTACTGACAAATGTAAATTGTTTCTGACAAATTTGAATTGTTACTGACAAATGTAAATTGTTTCTGACAAATGTAAATTGTTTCTGACAAATGTAAATTGTTACTGACAAATGTTAATTGTTACTGACAAATGTAATTGTTTCTGACAAATGTAAATTGTTTCTGACAAATATGAATTGTTACTGACAAATGTAAATTGGTTCTGACAAATGTAAATTGTTACTGACAAATGTATATTGTTACCAACAAAAGTAAAGACAATGTTCTTTCTGCAAAACAGAATTATAAATAGAAAACCAGATGCTCCACAGGGCACAGCTTTATACGACTGCAGAGCTTGAACCCTGAACAGTTGGGGCAAGTATGGACACAACATTCAAGCTGGATTCAGCTTTAAATTTGGATTGTGATTAAATAGTTGACACAGCATAGGTTTCTGACACAGTATGAATGTGGTCTAATGAACTTTAAAAAAAATGTTTGCCTTTGAGCAATTCAATATGCTGTTGAATATTAATCCTCTCAAAAAATTGTTTGAAGAAATTTTCTTTTTATTTATTTATGAAATCTGAAATGAGAAAAATTGACCCCCCCCCCCCCCCAATTTTTTTTTCACATCCCCCTTTCCCTTATTCCAAAACTGATCTCAATTCAAATTTCTAATGGAGTTTGCAACAATAACTACTCATTTAAATACATCATAAAATATTAAAATGTAAAAAAAGTGCTTGTTATCAATGAATGGTAGATTGTTTTAATTTATCAGTTGGTAGTAAAAGTGAATATATATTGTATATTGTATATAACAATGATTTAAGTTGATTCAACTTCTATTCTGGACAAAGAAAGATAACTCCAATTGAACATTTCTTGCTATTGTGCAATATTGTGCAATTAGATATTTCTTGCTATTGCACAATACTGTGCAATTGAAAATACTTGCTATTGCACAAAACTGTGCAATTGAAGATTTCTTGCTATTGCGCAATACTGTGCAAATTTTGGATCCTGATTTGGACCAACTTGAAAACTGGGCCCATAATCAAAAATCTAAGTACATGTTTAAATTCAGCATATCAAAGAAGCCCAAGAATTCAATTTTTGTTAAATCAAACTTAGTCTAATTTTGGACCCTTTGTACTTTGATGTAGACCAGTTTGAAAACAGGACCAACCAGGTGCTCCGCAGGGTGCAGCTTTATACGACCCTAGTGGTTGAATCCTGAACAGTTGGGGCAAATTTGGTCACAATATTCAAGCTTGATTCTGTCTGAATTTGGATTGTGATCAAGTTTTTGACATAATATAGGTTCTTGTCACAAAATTAATGTGGTCAAACAGGGCTCACACTACTTCAGAATTATAGGGAGAAGTGACTTCTCTTTTTGAAACTGATAGGGAGAAGTGGTGAGATTTGAAAGAGAAGTGCTCATTCGCGCGGTGCGCTACAATGTTTGCATTTTACAATAGTATAAAGGGCCATATGTAAATAATGTTCTTTTTATGTTGTTCAATTCATGAGTAAAAAATTACAATTAAAGTAACATTTGAAATTAAAAGTTGTTTAAGTTTTACTAAGGTTCTTGTGAGAAACTACCAACTAAATATCTAGCACTAAAAAAAAAATTATTTTAAAAAATGTAAAGAAATTATAATATATCAATTACAATTTAATTAAAAATTATCTTGTGTATGAAATTCAGTGTTTCTCATAAAAAAATATAAAAGTTATTAAGCTGGACTATAATATATTGATATTAGTAGAATAGTCTCAGAGTTAAGCAACTTTAATCAATAGTTTGAAACAATCCATAAAAAATATAGGGACTTATATACACCAATCAATTAGATGTAACCAAAAGTCTCTTAATGACTGTGGAATGCGTAATTTTTCCCTTTGGGATCAATATTCTTCTGTCAGCTGTTCCATCCGTGCGTCCGTAGTAATTATTGTAAAAGTACGGATTTCGGTCATAGCTGGTCCGGTTCAGATCCGTAGTTTAGAAATCGGTCAATGGCGGACGAATGCAAGAAAATTTATAAAAATAAACGATGTTTGACAAGTTATTTGGAAAGGAACATGACGGTTTTAATGCAATAAATGGATTAAACATTTACTGGAGGCAACTTTTATCACGTTTAAATGAAGCAACAAACTTATTTTGCCGCCGTAATTTAGGTTGATGTACGTTTTCGAGTAACAAGCACCGGAACTTGCGAAAATGCACGAAGTGATAAAAAGTTGTATTTTTATCAAATAACCTGCTACACACTGCGAAGACAATGCTTCAACCTCTTTTCTAAAGATAATGAATCGTTTATGTCTGAATTTCTTTAATTATCAGTAAAAAATTGATGTTTCATCAACTTAGTAAAAGTTGAAAATGTCAGATGACGGAAGCGACTGAAAGCGACTATCGTCAAGAACAGGGCGACTTGTTTTCGCTTTTGGGGGTCGGGGAAAGCGAAGTGACGGTCGGGAAGGCGACTTCTTCGCCCAAGTCGCCTGGTAGCGTGAGCCCTGGTCAAAGATCTAACAAATCTATTGCAAAATACTGTGCAATTGAAGATTTCTTCTTGAAACTTTTCAAAATTCGAAATTTGAAAAATTTTGAAAAAAAGGAAGCCCTTCAAAAAATGGTAAACAAAAAATCCCCCCCTAACTTTTTGAAACCCCCTTGGAGCAATAACCCTTAAACTCAATCCCATGCTTTCCATTGCAGTATTGAACCTTGTAGTACAATTTCAGAGAGATCCATACACTTAAACACAAGTTATTGTCATGATTGTTTGGAAACTAGAAACATGCTTCTTTTTGGCCCTTTTTTTGCCCCTAATTCCTACATATTTTGGGCGATTAACCCAAAACTTAATCCCAGCCTCCCCTTTGTTATATGGTATATTGTGGTACAATTTCAGAGGGATCCATACAATTACACATAAGTTATTGTCTTGAAACTAGAAAAATGCTTGTTTTGACCCCTTTTTGGCCCTTAATTCCTTAACTTTGGCCCCATAACCCCTAAAATGAATCCAAACCTTCTACTTGTGGTTTTAAACATTGGGGTATGATTTCAGAGCAATTGAAATACTTCTACACAAGTAATATCCTGTAACTAGAAAAATGCTTGATTTGGGTCCCTTTTGGGCCCCTAATTCCTAATCAGTTGGGACCATCATCCCCAAAATCAATCCCAACCTTCCTTTTGTGGTATTGAACCTTCTGAAAAAATTTCATGAAGATCTATTCACTTAAACTAAAGTTATAATCTGGAAACCAATGTGTCTTCGGAAGACGATGACGCAGACGACGCTGACGACGACTTCATACCATTATAGGATCCCAAAATGTTTTTGGGGTCGTATAAAAATTAAGAATCTACATACACAGTTAGATTTGGCATATCAAAGAACCCCAACTATTCAATTTTTGATGAAATTAAACAAAGTTTAATTTTGGACCCCTATTTGGACCAACTTGAAAACTGGGCCAATAATCAAAAACCTAAGTACATTTTTAGATTAAGCATATCAAAGAACCCCAAGGATTCAATTTTTGTTAAAATCAAACTAAGTTTGATTTTGGACCCTTTGGACCTTAATGTAGATCTAGACCAATTTGAAAACGGGACCAAAAATTAAGAATCTACATACACAGCTAGATTTGGCATATCAAAGAACCCCAATTATTCATTTTTTGATGAAATCAAACAAAGTTTAATTTTGGACCCTTTGGGCCCCTTATTCCTAAACTGTTGGGACCAAAACTCCCAAAATCAATCCCAACCTTCCTTTTATGGACATAAACCTTGTGTTTAAATTTCATAGATTTCTATTTACTCATACTAAAGTTTTGGTGTCAAAACCAAGAAAAATGCTTATTTGGGCCCCTTTTTGGCCCCTTATTCCTAAACTGTTGGGACCTCAACTCCCAAAAAATCCCAGCCTTCCTTTTGTGGTCATTAACCTTGTGTTTAAATTTCATTGATTTCTATTTACTTATACTAAAGTAATTGTGCGAAAACCAAGAATTATGCTTATTTGGGCCCTTTATTGGCCCCTAATTCCTAAGCTGTTGGGACCAAAACTCCCAAAATCAATCCCAACCTTCCTTTTGTGGTCATAAACCTTGTGTTAAAATTTCATAGATTTCTATTCACTTATACTAAAGTTATAGTGCGAAAACCAAATGTCTTCGGACGACAACGACAACGCAGACGATGACGCCAACGTGATACCAATATAGGACCAAAAAATTTTCAATTTTTGCGGTCATTAATTACACAGAGCAAAGTTTTGACCAATCTCGTTTACAACTAACACACAAATGTTAGTCCTTTATAACATGTTATAATGACCTTGGTTAGAAGTCACAGATTTCTTTTCCCACATTTTGTTTTTGCAGGAGGTTATAGTAAGTACATGTATTTTCTATTACAACCACTATAGAAATATTAAGTAGTGTTGTTTCCCTCTGTAAGTCCTAACTTACCTGGAGGTGGTGGTCCCCTGAAGAATGTGAATGGTACAAAGTTAGGTGGTGGCCCTCTAGGTGCCCCTGGTGGCCTTGGTGGTACAGGGGGCATCATCATGGGTGGAGGTCCATTCAAATTGAAGAAATTGTTATTGTGGACAATCTCCTCTGGAGGCAGAGGTAAAGCTGCAAATAGAAAATAAAACAACATTGTACAAATTCTAAATTAACAAATATATAAGCAAATAACATGAGGGTGTTATTTGATATTCAGCCAAGATAAACAAAAAAAAAAGTCTGAAATAAGTCTTACAGAAATCAGGTACATTTGTATTTGATCAAAAAAATGTTTGTATTAGCGTTAGGACATTTAATGCTTCAAGTTGAAAATATTCAAAATAGTATTTGTATTCAGCTGTGCATTCTAAAATTTGACCTCGAGAGTATTTGAATATTGCAGATCACAAATTAAAAAGAAGTACTTGCTGAGATCAATGCAACAAGTGAAACTATTGTTAAAAAAATTGCTTTGCTGAGGGCAGCCTGATACAACCGCAGATGTTGAACCCTAAACAGTTGGGGCAAATTTGGACACAATATTCAAGCTTGATACTTTCTGAATTTGGATTGTGATCAAATTTTTGACAAAGTATAGGTTTCTGACACAAAATAAATGTCAAAATCATACAAATCTATTGCGCAAAACCTGTGCAATTAAAGATTCTTCTTGAAAATTAAGAAAAAATTGAAATTTGACCCTCAAAAAAATTAGAACCCCTGAAACTTCTGATCCCCTCATGGAGCAATTACCCCCCACACTAATTCCAGCCTTTCCTTTATAGTATGGAAACTTGTAGTTAAATTTCAGAGAGATCCATACTCTTAAACACAAGTTATTCATTCAAAACTAGAATAAACAGCTGCGCCATGAGCGCATGATACGCCCGACGTCTTGTGTGGAAGTTTTATGCAATAATCATCAATAGTTTCTGAGAAAGTTTTAAGCAATAACCATATATTGTTTTTGAGACACGGCGGGACATGTGAAATCCCCAACCCTGTTTTTTTTTACAAAAAACTAAATTTCACTAAAATAAAATTTTGAATCAAAACCAAAAAGTATACAGATCTTTAGATTAATATAACAAAGAAGTGTGTAAAGTTTTAAGCAATAATCAAAAATTATTTTTGAGATACGGCACAACATGTAAAAAAAAAACCTCCCCTGTTTAACAAAATACTCAATAACTCCAAAATAAAGTTTTGAATCAAAACCAAAAAGTATACAGATCTTTAGATTAATATAACAAAGAAGTGTGTAAAGTTTTAAGCAATAATCATAAATGGTTTTTGAGATACGGCACAACATGTAAAAAAACCCTCCCCCTTTTTTACAAAATACTCAATAACTCAAAAATGAAATTTTGAATCATCACTAAAAAGTATACAGATCTTCAGATTAATATAACAAAGACATGTGTAAAGTTTTAAGCAATAATTATAAATCGTTTTTGAGATATGGTGCGACATGTAAAAAACTCCTCCCCCTTTTTTACAAAATACTCAATAACTCAAAAATAAAATTTTGAATCATCACCAAAAAGTATACAGATATTAAGATTAGTATAACTAAGAAGTGTTTAAAGTTTTAAGCCATAATTAAGAATCGTTTTTGAGATACGGTGCGACATGTGAAAAAAACAAACCCCTGTTTTAGTTACAAAGTGCCGTAACTCAAAAAGTTTCGAGTATTTTCACTGTTTAATTTCCGTTGATCAATAATCAGAATGCAGACAATTCAAGAGAAGAATAGTTGAACTGTCTGATTTATTCTCTCTAGCTACTTTATATTCGCTAGATTAAATGAATTTTAATAGCAGAAGATTAAGTTATTGGACAAGAAATCAGAAATTACATTTGACAATGTTGACAAAAAATCCATTGTGAAAGTGAAAAGACAAAGTTCAGATATGAAATTCTGTATCTTCTTCATGGTAATTATCATTCTTATCGAAATAAAAATCAACTTATAAAAGTGTTGTGAACTGGCTGTTTCTGTATTGGCTCTGTTATAGCTTCTTAATAAGCTGTATTAATGGTTTTTGAGATACGGCACAACATGTAAAAAAACCCTCCCCCTTTTTTACAAAATACTCAATAACTCAAAAATGAAATTTTGAATCATCACTAAAAAGTATACAGATCTTCAGATTAATATAACAAAGACATGTGTAAAGTTTTAAGCAATAATTATAAATCGTTTTTGAGATATGGTGCGACATGTAAAAAACTCCTCCCCCTTTTTTACAAAATACTCAATAACTCAAAAATAAAATTTTGAATCATCACCAAAAAGTATACAGATATTAAGATTAGTATAACTAAGAAGTGTTTAAAGTTTTAAGCCATAATTAAGAATCGTTTTTGAGATACGGTGCGACATGTGAAAAAAACAAACCCCTGTTTTAGTTACAAAGTGCCGTAACTCAAAAAGTTTTAATCTTATTTCCACCAAAAAGTATACAGATCATTTGACCATCATAAGAAACAACTATATTAAGTTTCATGAAATTTGGATAAGTCGTTCTCAAGTTACGGTGCGACATGTTTACGCCGGACAGACAGACGGACGGACAGACAGACGGACGGACACCGGACATTTGTATACCATAATACGTCCCGTCAAAATTTTGACGGGCGTATAAAAATGCTTGTTTCTGGCCCTTTTTTGGCCATTAATTCCTGCATGAATTGGGCAATTACCCCCAAACTCAATCTCAGCCTTTCTGTTGTGATATGGAACCTTGTGGTATAATATCAGAGAGATCCATAAACTTGCACACAAGTTATAGTGCAGAAATTACAAAAATGCTTGATTTGGCCCCCTTTTGGTCCTTAATTCCTAAACAGTTGGCACCATAACCCTCAAAATTTATCCAAACCTTCTACTTGTGGTATTAAACATTGTGGTACAATTTCAGGGCAATTGAAATACTTATACACAAGTCATAACAACTTATTATCCTGAAAGTAGAAAAATGCTTGTTTTGGCCCTTTTTGGGCCCCTAATTCCTAAACGGTTGGGATCATCATCCCCAACCTTCCTTTTGTGGTATTGAACCTTCTTCTTAAATGTCATAGAGATCCATTAACTTAAACTAAAGTTATTGTTCGGAAACCAAATGTGTCTTCGGACGACGCAGACAACAACATCATACCATTATACGATCCCAAAAATTTGTTTGCCATCGTATAAAAAATGGGACGATTTTTAATTCATTAATTAGTGTATTTATTTTTATTTTTCATGATTTTCTTTCTGTTATGAGGACTTCGTTTCCTATAAAGCCCTTTTATTGAATGTGAAAGGTTTTAATTTAACTGCATAAACCATCTTTAAAACATTGTACAACTACATGTACTTAATTAATATAAGATACATCATACATATCTGAATGAATACCAACCTCCAGGAAGTCCTGGGACAGGTTCTAGCTCTGCTTCATCTTCCTCGCCATCTTTCTTCACCGGAGCTCCTTGTTGAGCCTGAGATTTTCCCCATTTTATTGTCAGCCTTCTGCCTCCAAGTATCAATTTGTTAAATGATTTTTCTGCAGCTGTTTCAGCGGCTGCCCTTGTTGTAAACTGTACAAATGCACATTGTTGTTTGGTGACAATATTGACAGACCTTATCTCACCAAACTGGTAGAATTGGTCTCTGCAAAAAATACATCAAGTATTATTTTATATCAAGTTACTTTTCACTCTATTGATAAAACATGTCTTCTTATTATTGGCAGTAAAGATTTCATACCAAATGTCTTAGTCTTATATCCTCAACAGAAAAAATGAAAAATACTGCCTTAAAAATATTGCACCTCCTGGTGAACTCTAACAAAGTTCTTTAGATTATTCTTTCTTTTTTTAAACAATTTTTGAAAAGCTACATTATTTGATTGAACTTTTTCATTTTTCAATGAATGTATGAATACAATATTTGTTTTACCATTTATCAAATGATATGAACAAATCTGTCCAAATATGGATAATTTGGCATGTGCAATACTGATGATGTTTTCTTGTCAAAAAGGAGTAAATATTGCTTATCAACACAACAGGGCCAATACACAAAAAGATGCATTGACCCATGGGCTAAGCTTACTAAACTTTGGATGCATTTTTATGTATAAATACATTTGTATCATATTTTTTAACTTAATATTATACTAAAAGTTTAAAAGATGTTCACATGGTTCAGTGTATGTTCAGTGTATGAAATGTCTTGAAATGGAAATGTTTCACAGCCTTTTCAAGTATGACTTTCGAGTATTTTCACTGTTTAATTTCCGTTGATCAATAATCAGAATGCAGACAATTCAAGAGAAGAATAGTTGAACTGTCTGATTTATTCTCTCTAGCTACTTTATATTCGCTAGATTAAATGAATTTTAATAGCAGAAGATTAAGTTATTGGACAAGAAATCAGAAATTACATTTGACAATGTTGACAAAAAATCCATTGTGAAAGTGAAAAGACAAAGTTCAGATATGAAATTCTGTATCTTCTTCATGGTAATTATCATTCTTATCGAAATAAAAATCAACTTATAAAAGTGTTGTGAACTGGCTGTTTCTGTATTGGCTCTGTTATAGCTTCTTAATAAGCTGTATTAACCTTCGTCTTTTCAAGTCTAGAGTCCAATACAGCAAACCTTGAATCTATAACAGGGCTATTACAGAAACTAACAGTTCACAACACTAAAGTATTACATGCTACTGAAATGATTATCAAAATATTTGCAACACATTTTTTAAATACTGTGGATTCATTACTATTCGTTGGATATCAATTTTCGTGGTATTCGTGGGAACAGGTAAACCACGAAATTAAATGTTCAAGGAATATCATATTTTCTATAGGCTAGGAAGCAGATTTCTGCAAAACCACGAAATCAAATATCCACGAACATGCAAATTTTCCTTAATCCACGAAAATTGGTACCCACGAAAATGAATGAATCCACAGTATACTGAAAGATATTCTTACTTTAATTCTGATTCCTCTATCTTTTCTCCTAGATTGCCTACATATAATGTAGTAATAGTTTTATCATCTGGAGGGGTAAGTTTAGGCATGTCACTGTATCTTCTCATTAACTTTTCTGCCACAGGGTCATTCATACCATAAAATCTATCTTTTATGTTCTGATCAGCAAGTGGATCATCAGGGTCTGTTGGTTTGTCATGTCTGTAAAAATAAACAAATATAAAATCTATCTTTTATGTTCTGATCAGCAAGTGGATCATCAGGGTCTGTTGGTTTGTCATGTCTGTAAAAATACACAAATATAAAATCTATCCTTTATGTTCTGATCAGCAAGTGGATCATCAGGGTCTGTTGGTTTGTCATGTCTGTAAAAATACACAAATATAAAATCTATCTTTTATGTTCTGATCAGCAAGTGGATCATCAGGGTCTGTTGGTTTGTCATGTCTGTAAAAATAAACAAATATAAAATCTATCTTTTATGTTCTGATCAGCAAGTGGATCATCAGGGTCTGTTGGTTTGTCATGTCTGTAAAAATACACAAATATAAAATCTATCCTTTATGTTCTGATCAGCAAGTGGATCATCAGGGTCTGTTGGTTTGTCATGTCTGTAAAAATACACAAATATAAAATCTATCTTTTATGTTCTGATCAGCAAGTGGATCATCAGGGTCTGTTGGTTTGTCATGTCTGTAAAAATAAACAAATATAAAATCTATCTTTTATGTTCTGATCAGCAAGTGGATCATCAGGGTCTGTTGGTTTGTCATGTCTGTAAAAATACACAAAAATAAAATCTATCTTTTATGTTCTGATCAGCAAATAGATCATGAGGGTTTGTTGGTTTGTCGTATATCTGTAATTAGAAATTATATCCATTTCAGTGTAGATTTAAATGTTGCTTATAAAACTTACAACATGACAAATTACCTTGCTATAAAATATTGTGTCTGACATATATTGGATTTTTTGTGTTTTACCGCCACTTTGAGCACCACTTTTAGTCTATTTCATGGAGACCAGTTTTTATAGGTGGAGGAAGCCGTAGTGCACAGAGAAACCAACGACCTTCGATAGGAAAACTGACAATCCTAGTCAATTCATAGGAGTGGGATTCAAACTCACAACCTCAGTGTTGACTGGCTAGTGATTTCAGTAGTAACTACTTAGACCACTCGGCCACCAAGGCGCTTTTTGACATATAATGCTGTTCTATTTACTTCTAGTAAACACTTGCATATAACAACTGTAAAAGTGATGTTACCCAAACTTGAAATTGATCTGAGATTTGTGGTAATAAGCATTGAGCATAAGGTTCATAATATTTGGTAGAGACAAACTGAAGTTAGAGAACAGAATATTTTTTTTTAGCCATTTTTTTCATTTGCAAAGGGTCACAAAGTTCTCTAGAACAGTAAAAGTGATGCCAAAATAATTCAAATTTGAAACTGTGTTTTGTGGTAATTAGCATTGTGCACAATTTTTAAAATATTGAATCAAACTAAACTAACGAAAACCATTTTCTGTATGTATGTAGAAAGGACGGACATGGGTACCCCTAAAAAGGGGCCATTTATCTTAACAGAATGAAAGTCTGGAACATTTGATTTCCTCGTTATTCCAATATCACAGCTTTTGATATTTATTTTTCTTCGTAATTCTAAGAAAATCTAACCCATGAAGTGGTCACTTAGTGGTGTGCCAAACTTTTCAATAATAATGCTACAAAATTTAGAACAATTTCTGATAATACAAACCTGTATGGGCATTCTTCTCCTCTTTTACATTCACCTTTGACCCAGAATGAACAAATATGTGGTCTGTTTCTCTTGTAATAGGGTGTAGTTCTAGCTAACTTTAACAGCATATCACTAGGAGCCATGGCTTTACCTAAAGCACTTGATGAATTTAAACCATCTTGTGCCATCTGAAAAAGAACAAGATTATTCTCATCAAGTTTAATCAATGAACCATTCACATGTCGGTAACACCTACATACAAAAGGTTGTCTATTAGTTTTTTTCTTAGAAATCATTTTTTTTTTCTATATAAATGACAGTTTCAGAAATGGAAGGTTTGACTTTTAAACTGTTAACTCAGAATTATGTCTTTATAACTGCTTTGCAGCAAACATCATTAACAATTTTAGGGACCACCATCTTTCTACATGTACTTTTTAAAATATTCAATTGAAACAAGTAAAATCAACTTATTCTAAGGTTAGATAAATATATAGAGAACGTGTCCCCATGGACACAGATAATGCCCCTGCTTGCATTCAACATTATAAAGGAACATAACTCAAGAACGATAAAAGAGAGGGTACCCAAATTTGTACTTGATCTGAGTTTTGTGGTTATAAGTATTGTGTATGGGTCTCATAATGTTTGGTTGAGACAAACTTAAGTTACAGAACAGAAACTAAAGATTTTGTAATTTTTCGATTTATAAAGGCACATATAAACTCAATAATGATTAAAGTGTTGCCACCAAAATTCAACTTGATCTGTATTTTGTGGTAAAAAGCAATTTGTATAAGTTTCATAACATTTGGTTGATGCAAACTCAAGTTAGAGAAAAGAACGAAATTTTGCGACATATGTACGTTCAGACAGACAAGGGTAAAACTAAATGCATCAGTGGTGGGGGCATAAAAATGTTCAATTTTACAACACTAGTCATTATGCATGTAGAAAAAAAATCCTGTCACATTAACTTACTTTGTCCTCCATATTCTGTGTATAAAATTCCTTGTTGACATCAGATTTAGGCATGTTGTCCTGTATTTTCAATGCTGCATCTCTAACCTGTACTGGTAAACCTGTAAACAACAAACTAATATAAACTATGTTTTACATAAACCTGTAAAGAACAAACTAATATATGCTACTTTTTACATCCTGGAACTGTTATATATACTTTAAAATATAAAAATAGGTATTGGTTCTGTGTCAAACTACGATTTATTGGACGAATTCAGATGTATCAGACCAATGTTTTGTTTTAGGAAACAGTTTAAATAAACTAACAACTCATTAATAAATCTTTTTAAATGATTCAATTGTTAAACAAGTTATATGTTCAAACAAACATTTTTGAACATTGTAAAACTAGAAAAGATGTTTTTCCTGAAAATGAACGTAATTTTCATGAAATTTATGGACTATTGTTGGTAAAACCTACTTGTTACACGGGTTGATTCCAACTCTTTTACCCTATAAGTGTACAAAAGATGTTTAAAATGTTGAGACATAGGCCATCAGTGTTCTCCCCAGAACCTTCATATAGCACCATGGAAATCAACATGGCACTGGTTTTCCAAAATATGACCCCTATGCATTCTATTATAAAATCATTCAAAATAACATCATGGTAGAACATATAGCACCAGGGTACCACAGTGCTTTAAGGCCCTGAGGAGAACACTGGGCCTGTGAATTAAATGACCGCATTATAATTACCATATTCTAAATCAAGCAGACATGTCTGACAAATATTCTTAATTTTAGAACATGTCTGACAAACTTCAGTCTTCTTGTATCTCATCCTTGCTCCGGGACACCACCTGAATACTGTGAAGGGTCGGACACAAATCTTACATTCCTTTCCATACTTTTCTTTCATCTGTAAATAAGAATAAGACAGAATGCAGTTTATACAATTTTTTGCAAGAAGAATAAGATGATATCAACAAATGATCAAGGGGCAGTTAAAAATTGTGTAAAAAATGACCGACATCATTGATTTCATCACCAGAAAACAGAAACAAAACATCAATAGTCTCCATAAAACAGACAGAAAACTTAAAATTCAGCAGCTCAAACCTCACTTAACATGCTTAAACATGTTAAAGTGACCAAGTGATGGCTTTAAAGAAAGACAATGTCATTAAACACACCCATCAGTTCATTTTTTTCCATTCTATAAGTAAATGTCTATTATATTACTTTACTTACCATTCTTATGTATGGGTTATCACCAAGACATGTCTGACAAAGGATTGGGAATTCCTGCAAATAAAATATATTCATTATTGTATTAAATTTTATATATAAAACGTTAATCAACATAACATTTATTGAATACATTACTGGTTGTTCATCACCCTTTTAGATACATTGTATTAATTAATGTAACTAACTACATTTGTACCGTCTTTTGATAGAGATGAGGTGGTCTTGAATTCAACAAAGTTTCATATGATGAAAACATAATCTTTCAATCAGTTTAATTGAGGTCTGGAGCTGGCATGTCAGTAACCACTAGTAGTCTTTTGCTAATTTAAGTATCATTGTCATTTTGCCTTGTTTCCTTCATTTGTCCTTTGAATACCTATTCTGAATACCCTTAATTAAGAACTTCAAAATGTTAATACTTCAGACACTATTATCGTGTTATTCTTTCATTCTTACATGTATTTTGATTTGACAATTATTATTCAATTCCATTTAATTTTTCTATTTAGGGTCTACTCACAATCGCTACACCCCAAACTGAATGGCCAATAATATAGAAATCCATAGCTATTGAATACATCTTTATCTTTTTTTAATTTTTAATTCATTTTTGAAAATATTAAGACATGCATTTTCGTAGTTATTTGTTACAAGTAAGTTCATTTTGTTATTCGGTTGGTATTTTTTTACACTTTTTTTTTATTAATTATATGTATATATCAGTGGACTTACTTAAATGAGTGATTTTTTAAATCACTGATTCAAGTAACATTATTTCCATAAAGGTTGAAAGTAAGAGTTGTCTTTCTTTAATAATCACCTATTTAAGTAGTACAAAATAATCACTAGAAGAAGTGATTTAATTTAACTGTAGCTTTAAATATAGAATACTAATGATCCAGGGACTAATTATGTTTCTAAACTTATCAGAACCAACGTTAACATCTGTGTTGTTTAGGATGACCAGGTCATTTCAGGTGATGACCTTGTACTGAATCTAGGATAATGACATAAAAATCACTTGGTTAAGTATCATACCTCAATTTCCTTCCCAAAAATCACTCCTTTGAGTATCATTATTTTAATAACCCCCACTAATTTCAACACCCCCGAACAGTGAAATTTTTATCGCGAACAGTAGAATTTTATTACATAATCTAAAAGATAAAACCTTGAACTTTACAGGAAAAATACTTCCACTGCTGGGAAAAATCTGTTAAGAAAGTATCAGTTCATTATGTAAAGCCATTATTATAGCATTTTTTCAACTAAAATAGAATTTGCAGCTAAATGATAGCATCAAAGGCATAAATCTTGATACTTAAAAGAAGGTTAAAAATCATTTTTTTCAATTTTACTAATGGAAAGATATTTTTTAAACCTTTGTGTTTAATATTTTGGTAAAACTACAATATTACAATTTGTGACAAAACTTCGAATTTGCTACTCAAATGAGTGATTTAAAAATCACTTATTTCAGTAAGTCCCCTGACTGATCATGTATTATACAGGGCTCACGCTACCAGGCGACTTGGGCGAAGAAGTCGCCTTCCCGACCGTCACTTCGCTTTCCCCGACCACCAAAAGCGAAAACAAGTCGCCCTGTTCTTGACGATAGTCGCTTTCAGTCGCTTCCGTCATCAGACATTTTCAATTTTTACCAAGTTGATGAAACATCAATTTTTTACTGATAATTAAAGAAATTCAGACATAAACGATTCATTATCTTTAGAAAAGATGTTGAAGCATTGTCTTCGCAGTGTGTAGCCGGTTATTTGATAAAAATACAACTTTTTATCACTTCGTGCATTTCCGCAAGTCCCGGTGCTTGTTACTCGAAAACGTACATCAACCTAAATTTCGGCGGCAAAATAAGTTTGTTACTTCATTTAAACGTGATAAAAGTTGCCTCCAGTAAATGTTTGATCCATTTATTGCATTAAAACCGTCATGTTCCTTTCCAAATAACTTGTCAAACATCGTTTATTTTTGTAAATTTTCTTGCATTCGTCCGCCATTGACCGATTTCTAAACTACGGATCTGAACCGGACCAGCTATGACAGAAATCCGTACTTTTACAATAATTACTACGGACGCACGGATGGAACAGCTGACAGAAGAATATTGATCCCAAAGGGAAAAATTACGCATTCCACAGTCATTAAGAGACTTTTGGTTACATCTAATTGATTGGTGTATATAAGTCCCTATATTTTTTATGGATTGTTTCAAACTATTGATTAAAGTTGCTTAACTCTGAGACTATTCTACTAATATCAATATATTATAGTCCAGCTTAATAACTTTTATATTTTTTTATGAGAAACACTGAATTTCATACACAAGATAATTTTTAATTAAATTGTAATTGATATATTATAATTTCTTTACATTTTTTAAAATAATTTTTTTTTTAGTGCTAGATATTTAGTTGGTAGTTTCTCACAAGAACCTTAGTAAAACTTAAACAACTTTTAATTTCAAATGTTACTTTAATTGTAATTTTTTACTCATGAATTGAACAACATAAAAAGAACATTATTTACATGTGGCCCTTTATACTATTGTAAAATCCAAACATTGTAGCGCACCGCGCGAATGAGCACTTCTCTTTCAAATCTCACCACTTCTCCCTATCAGTTTCAAAAAGAGAAGTCACTTCTCCCTATAATTCTGAAGTAATGTGAGCCCTGGTATATAAATGATACATAAAACAATACAGTGCTAAGAGCTATCAAATACTTCCAAAAAGATATCTGAATCTTTGAGCATGTTGAGTTGACTAATACCATATTATAAGTGTCTCTTTTTAATTGTCAAAAAGTTCAAGTTCGATGACTGTTTTTGGATTCTTATGTTGTGTGCATTTGACAATATTTCCGATTTCTGCCAAATTTTGTATGTATTAAGAGATCGTATATGTATATGGAGCATTAACATATAGATTCTGTATTTTGAGTCCAAAAATGTTGACCATAGCATGTTCACCAACCCAATTAAAGTACCAAAATTTAATTAGATTAACCCATTTTGACACTTTCCGTAAACACCAATTAAGCAAAGAAACATGTCATTTAAAAGTTTTGACACCTAGTTAGAGTGTTCTGTGGTATTATGCGGTGTTCTGTGGTAAAAAGATGCTCCATACTTTTTCTGTAAACTACTTTTTCTACCATCTACAGATATTAAGGTTCACCTAACGGCCATATTTACACCACAAATTTTACTCTGAGTACAGACACACCTAAACCCCTGCAAAATTTTTCAGGGATGACAGGAACATGATAATTAGATTTTAAATGCATTTTATGTTTCAGAAAATTACAAACTTTTCTGGATAATATTTGCTATTCATATTTTTCATTCTTGCAGAATGTGCCAAATAAAAGTTTGGAACAAATAAACTTTTCCATAGAGGTTGTTTGTCACATGTAAAGGTAATATGCAGTGAAATAGTCTTTAAAACATACAGAATCTTCCCAGTTTTGTCGATTGTACGTATTTGCACCCTTCGATGTCGCCATTTCTTTTCTTTTAGTGAAATCTGGTCCCCTGATGTTGCGAAGTATAGTACAACACTACCTAAAACAGAACAAAAGTTTGTACCAGTTGTTTAAAATCACTAAAATGTTTGATTGTAGCAGTAATAATGACCTAGTTTTCAAGAACAAATATGACCCAGCTTTGTTTATTTTGAGAAAATTACACACACAGAGGAACTGAAGAACCAAAGAAAAGTATTCTTTTTGGATCAATTTGCTGATCATTTCTTATAAATTTACAAATATACTGTAAAGTAAACAAATGACGTATTTCTATATTTTATTTTGAAACGAATTCGTTCGAAAATACACCAGATGGTGGTCTGAACTGAAGACTGAACAGAAAATTTATGGAAAAAGAAGAAGTTATTTTTATAAATTTAATGAAGTCTGTACAGATAACTCCATCACTTTAACTTCTTCTTCTTTCAGTGAAGAACCAAATTCAATAGTTGAATGTATTTATTCCAGCGGAAACGATGCCTAGTGTCAGACACCACAAAAAGTTTTCTCTTGGCTGTTAAAGAGTCTCAGTTTTAATTGTAAATACATATAGAGAGTCTCTAAATGTATATGTATTTACAATTAAAACGGTTATGTAGGTTAAATCTCATTAGAGCTCGTGTTATGTACTCGTTTGTATACTATGCCGACTCTAAATAAAGCTGGGGTTTTTTTTAATAATAATAAAAATTACCTACATGATATTACTGTCTAGATTCATGATTGTAGCAAAACATGCCTTCAGGGCAGCTCTGAATCCTTCAACTGTGTCGGCTGTAGTCTGAGATTACTCTGATATCCAACAGCTGTTTTTCCAGACAGGACCCGGGCCGTGTCCCAGGGCCCCAGCTTGTCTGGCAAAAAAGAACTTGGGCATCAGAGTTATCTCAGGCAAGTTGGCTGTTGTTGGCATTTTAGTTCCAGTCCCTGATGGTCCTTAGGAGTAAGGAAGAATGATTGGCCAAAGGTGTCTGCTGTAGCCTTTTCTTGGTAGAATTAGTTTTTACCTCTGGTCTGCCCAGAGGTCAATGGAGTTGTAAGTTTAGATATAAAGGCTCTGTCAACGCTTAATTTCATAGAAAATAAGCTTCATTTTGTTTTAGAATATATAGCTCTCCACGATTTGAATTATCACAAAATTTATTGGGGCCTCATGATCAGTGGCCGAGTGGTCTAAGTAGATACTACTGTATTCACTAGCCAGTTAATGCTGAGGTTGTGAGTTTGAACCCTGCTTGTGCAGGTGCACTCAACTCCAATTTTAATTGACTAGGATTGTCAGTTTTCCTATCAAAGATCAACAGTTTTCTCTGGACACTCCGGACCCGGCTTCCTCCACCAATAAAAACTGGCCACCAAGAAGTAGCCCAAAAGCAGTGCGTGAAAGTTGCCTTCAAACACCAAAAATAAAATCTAATCACAAAATTTATATTTCAAAAAATTTCCAAATCTGAAAAACATTGATGACAGCTGGTGAATTAGTGAAGTTATTTGGAATTAGAAAGATCTATTTGTCCTGAAGCTGTGTTCAAGACGTTTCATGATGTTGCCTGCAAGTTAGTAATAGTATATATATATGTGCTCTAATAATTTGCAAGAAATACAAGTTTATAATGAGATTGGTCTATAGTTACCAGGATGATGCTTGTCTCCTTTTTTGAAAACAGGTCCAATCATGAGGTACTTTTCCTTGATGTTGTAAAAATTATAGTGTGTTAATGTTGTCTTTTAGCACTATTCCAGTTATGTTTTTATACGACCGCAAAAATTTTAATTTTTTGGTCGTATATTGCTATCACGTTGGCGTCGTCGTCTGCGTCGTCGTCGTCGTCCGAATACTTTTAGTTTTCGCACTCTAACCTTAGTAAAAGTGAATAGAAATCAATGAAATTTTAACACAAGGTTTATGACCACAAAAGGAAGGTTGGGATTGATTTTTGGAGTTGAGGTCACAACAGTTTATGAATTAGGGGCCAAAAAGGGGCCCAAATAAGCATTATTCTTGGTTTTCGCACACAATAACTTTAGTATAAGTAAATAGAAATCTATGAAATTTAAACACAAGGTTTATGACCATAAAAGGAAGGTTGGGTTTGATTTTGGGAGTTTTGGAATACGGGGCCCAAAGGGTCCAAAATTGAACTTTGTGTGATTTCATCAAAAATTGAATAATTGGGGTTCTTTGATATGCCGAATCTAACTATATATGTAGATTCTTAATTTTTGGTCCCGTTTTCAAATTGGTCTACATTAAGGTCCAAAGGGTCCAAAATTAAACTTAGTTTGATTTTAACAAAAATTGAATCCTTGGGGTTCTTTGATATGCTGAATTTAAAAATGTACTTAGATTTTTAATTATTGGCCTAGTTTTCAAGTTGGTCCAAATCGGGGTCCAAAATTAAACTTTGTTTGATTTCATCAAAAATTGAATAAATGGGTTCTTTGATATGCCAAATCTAACTGTGTATGTAGATTCTTAATTTTTGGTCCAGTTTTCAAATTGGTCTACATTAAGGTCCAAAGGGTCCAAAATAAACTAAGTTTGATTTCAACAAAAATTAAATTCTTGGGCTTATTTGATATGCTTTATCTAAATATGTACTTTGATTTTTGATTATGGGCCCAGTTTTCAAGTTGGTCCAAATCAGGATTCCATATCAAGTATTGTGCAATAGCAAGATATTTTCAATTGCACAGTATTGCACAATAGCAAGAAATATCTAATTGCACAATATTGTGCAATAGCAATTAATTTTCAATTGGAGTTATCTTTCTTTGTATAGAATAGTAGTTGATAATATATGTTGGAAATTTGCCAGACATGACTATGATGTCATTTTCTATTTTTATTTGCCAATAACTTTATGTAAATAACTTCATTGGAAATTTGCCAATATAAAATGTTGCTGATGAAGCTTTTTTTCCTTATCTTATCTAAAATGTTTTTAGATAGTGTATGTTGGACATTTGCCAGACATGACTATGATGTCATTTTCTATTTTTATTTGCCAATAACTTTATGTAAATAACTTCATTGGAAATTTGCCAATATAAAATGTTTCTGATGAAGTTTTTTTTATTTTTTTATACAATAAACAATGTATATTCACTTTTACTACCAACCAATCTTTACCATTTAGTGATAACAAGCACTTTATTTTACATTTTAATATTTTATGATGTATTTAAAAGAGTAGTTATTGTTGCAAACTCCATTAGAAATTTGAATTGATATCAGTTTTGGAAAAAGGGAAACAGGGATGTGAAAAAAAAGGGGGGGGGGGGTAAATTTTTCTCATTTCGGATTTCATAAATAAAAAGAAAATTTCTTCAATCATTTTTTTGAGAGGATTAATATTCAACAGCATAGTGAATTGCTCAAAGGCAAAAAAAAACCTTTTAAGTTCATTAGACCACATTCATTCTGTGTCAGAAACCTATGCTGTGTCAACTATTTAATTTTAGATTTAAAAAGTTTGAAGAAGAAATCTTTAATTGATTTGTAAAATCTTGACATTTGTTTTGTGTAAAAAAAAAACATGTATTGTCAAAATTTTGATCACAATCCAAATTCAGAGCTGTATCACGCTTGAATGTTTTGTCCATACTTGCCCCAACTGTTCAGGGTTCGACCTCTGCGGTCGTATAAAGCTGCACCCTGCGGAGCACCTGGTTTAGCTTGTCCTGTTTTAGGATATAAATGTTTTTTTTCATATTTATCATCATGATTATTAATGACTCTAACCCACATGTATAGCTGCATCAGGAATTCAGCATCCATGATAAGTTGTTAATGCATAAAAGTCATTTCTGAAAATTTGTTCATTTTGGTGAATTGAATATAAACATTTTGTATGCCCCTCCTAGGGGCATTATGATTTTTGGTCTGTGCATCTGTTTGTCTGCCCTTCTGTTCATTTGTTAATTCAACTGTCCTGCTTTAGGTTAAAGTTTTTGGTGAAGGTAGTTTTTGATAAAGTTTTAAGTCCAATCAACTTGATAAGTAGTACTTATTTTTCTATGATGTGATCTTTCTAATTTTAATGCCAAACAGTTTAACTAGAGTTTTGACCCCAATCTCACTTTCAATTCAACAATGAACATAGATAATGATAGTGTGAGTGGGGCATCTATGTACTAGTACCACATTCTTGTTTCATCAGACAGGTGTCAAATTTATAAAATGATCTAAAATGTATCCCATCATCACCAATTAAGAATACAATTTAAACTTCTTTATCAAATACACTGAGTAGGCATAATTTATTTGTTTTGACTATAAATGCCAGATGTTAAAGCCAGTTTATAGTTACAACTTTAAGACACTTTTCTAAAATATTTATTTATAAAATCAACATGTGTTTGAAAGGCAATTACATATTACTGCCAGATAATTATTTCTAGCTCTGTAGAATCAATTGAATTGTCTATGATTTGATAACAGAAACAACATATATACATGAATTTGGTTTGAAGAAAATGATTGAAAAAACTACTAAAATGCAAAATAAAATGTTGTAAATGTAAAATCTTTGATCATTTTTATAAAATAGAAAAATTAACTACCATTTTGCATTATGTGAAAGATACAATTTATTTGCATATCACTGGTACACATGGTACATGTGGTATCACAAGAATAAAATAAATCTGATATTTAAATTTCATATTATCTCAGTAAGATAAAAAAAAATATATATCATTATGGGAAAGTGTTAAAATGACTATGAATAATGAAGAAAAAAAATATAAAACAAATGAAAAATGATAAAGATTTGATCAATTTTCATGATGTAAAGTAATCATTTTAAGGAATACAATGTTTCTTTTATGATTTAATTAGTATATTGTTATAGATTTCCTATATGCATTAATTTTAGACTAAAACAATTTTAATTTCTTTCGTAAATTGAAACAGAGAATTAGCATCCTGATTCAACTTTTATAAATTCAGTGTCATTGAAATTGTCTATCTAACATGTCTTGTTCTGGTAAGATTAATCTTAATCCACATCAGATTTGGCTAGAGTGTCTGTCACATTTCTGTTGGCTGGTAATGATTTGTTAAATTTATGGTTTTCAGACGCAAGTTTGAGATACAAATAGTTCTCTCATCTTTTGTTTTTGGCAAATTCAATCAATTAACTTTATAATATCCTTTGTCTTTTTTTCTGTAGCTGTGATTTTTTTCGCTTGATGTTTATTATATCCTTTATTGTTTCGTTGGTGGTACCGATAGTTGGTGGTACCGGTAGTTTGTTCAAACTGCACATTAGTCCTTTTTGGTACATGAATAGAAAAGTTTATATTCTTCATTGAAAATTTTCCTATACACAGCCTGACTGACAATGTCTTTCTCTGGAATTTGATCTTTACATTGTTCTATATATAGTTCGTACATTCTCTTTATATTCACGTCTGCTCCAAAATACTTCCTGTTTGAAATTTTGCAAGTGTAATGGCCATCTCCTAACGGACAGGACTCTATGTGGTGTCTTACCAAATCCATTGCAGTATTGGTTGTTTTGTTGTAGGGCACATGTTTGCCACGTTTATCTTCCCCAATATAAACACCATCTTGTTCATTTTTAAATGCATGGTTTGCAAAGGCCTCACCAATCCCTAAAGTTGCCAAAAAAAAATTCTTGCATATTTTTACATGGTTCCCATCAACGTTAAATGAGTATGATCTGTGAACATTTCTCTTCTTTTGAACAGGTTCATCGTTATCATCTAAATATGTTCTAGTTTTCTTTTGTGTTGCATTAGCGATGATAAAATCTTTTTTTCTGGCGTCTGTATCTAGAGACCAAAATGTTGTGAAAATTTGCTGCCTATGCTTGTCATCTATACCTAAATTACATTTATAAGTGCATTTTGAACAGTCTACAGATTTTACTTTTTTTTCTTCAACCACTTTTCCTTTTGCTGAAATATACTCCTTTCCTGAAAGTCTCATTTTTTTCCGAATATTCTTCTTCCATGTTTCAGGGTTGGCTTTCCGATTTCTAATTAAAGACTTTTTTGGTGGTGTCATAAAATTCAAAGCTTTTCTTTGTGGTTTTCCTTTTGGTCTGCCTTTTTTCTTTCGTTTAAGTTGAGTGTTACAATACTCATTAATTCTATCCTCTTTAGGACTCTTAATATTGTTTTGGTCGTCAGTTATTTCAATTCCCCTTATTATATTTTCATCAGGAACGGTCAAACCTTCTTGTTGTTTTTGTTCATCTTCTAACTGGGGTTCACCTAGCTTTGGGTTTAGAATATGGACAATATCATTGGACGACATCTCAAGAATCTGAAGAAAAAAAAGAATATGAATGAGATTAATAATTTTTCAATTTATATTTACTTGAGATACAGTTAACACCTAAAAGCTCAAACATATTTGACAAAGCGGTACATAATACTACAGGGAGATAATGTTCTATCAATAAGGAAATATTATGCTACTCAATGATCAAAATTAGTGTTTGTCAAAACTTAAATAAATATTTTGTCAAAATTTTATGAAAATTAAACAGCCAAATCAATTTTAGTTGAGGTGTTTGGCACCACCTTAACCAATCGGGGGACTTACTGATTTTTAAATCACTGATTCAAATAACATTGTGTCCACAAATATTGGAAATAAGAGTTGTCTTTCTTAAATAATAATCACCTATTTAAGTAGTACAAATAAATCATTAGACTAAGTGATTTAATTTTGTTGAAGCTTTTAATATACAATACTAATGATTAAGGGACTAATTATGTTTCTAAACTTATCAGAACCATGGAAGTATTATACTTCCATGTCAGAACCAACATCTGTGTTGATAGGATGACAGGGTCATGTCAAGTTATGACCTTAACATGCTTAATTGTACTATACTGATACTGGGATAATAACATAACAAAAATCACTTGTTAAAGTAGCAAATATTACCTCTATTTTCATCCAAAAAAATCACTTCTTTAGGTATTTTATTTTAATTACCCCACTAATTTCAACAACCCAAAACAGTGATCCAAATTTTAATTGTGAACAGTAAAATTTTATTACATATAATCTGTATTGGTTGAAACCTTGAATTTTATAGGAAAATTACTCCCACTGCTGGGAAAAATATGTAATGATAGTATTAGTTCATTAAGTACAGCCTTTATTTTAGCATTTTTACAACAACAAAAAAGAAATAACAGCTAAATCATTGCATCAATTTATAAACCTTGCTATTTTAAAGAAGCAAAGGGTTAATTTTTTTTCCAATTTTACTATCAATAAGATATAATCTAAAACTATATGTTTAGAATTTTAATTAAAACTACAAAATCACAATTTGTGACAATATTTGGAATTTGTTACTTGAATAAGTGATTTTATTGTTATAATATTCCTAGGAGTTTGGTACTTTAATGACTTTACTTTTCATATCCCCTTCTATAAGAGAAAAATATCATATACTTTTGCTTGACCACTGATGATTAAAAATAATAATCATTCTAAGTTAACTTTTTGACAATTAGACAATATTTTATTGGCACAAACACATTTACAATAAATGGTAATGACCGAATGGATAAACAATTTGCAATACATGGTAGTAAAATACAAACATATTGTTATACGTTTACTTTTCTACATTGGCTAGAGGTATAGGGGGAGGGTTGAGATCTCACAAACATGTTTAACCCCGCCGCATTTTTGCGCCTGTCCCAAGTCAGGAGCCTCTGGCCTTTGTTAGTCTTGTATTATTTTTATTTTAGCTTCTTGTGTACAATTTGGAAATTAGTATGGCGTTCATTATCACTGAACTAGTATATATTTTTGTTTAGGGGCCAGTTGAGGGACGCCTCGGGGTGCAGGAATTTCTCGCTACATTGAAGACCTGTTGGTGACCTTCTGCTGTTGTTTTTTTCTATGGTCGGGTTGTTGTCTCTTTGGCACATTCCCCATTTCCATTCTCAATTTTAATTATATATGCATGTATATATGTGAATAAAAGATTAAAGGTATAATGAAAATTTATTGCAATAGATTACTTCTTGCATTTAAACAATTTGTTACGAAAGAGGAAGATAATTTTAGTGCCCTATAAGATGTTTTGTTGCGTATAAGATTTATTTTATTTTTATCGCACGATGTGGTTATATTTTTTCCTGTAATTTTGAACATTTTTAATACAAAAGTCTCTGTAATAATGGAGTAACCTCTGCAGTGTAGCAGCATGTGCTGTCCTTTTTCAATTTTGCAACTTTTACAGATTTCACAATTTTTTTTATATCTGGGCACTTTTAAATATCTTCCTCTTTCAATGGCAAGGTTATGAGCACTAACTCTTAATTTGCACAATGATGATCGATCTGATCTATTTCTTAAAGCATCAACATAACCTGCCCGTTCACTCATTTTGTAAACACTCTGGAAAAATGTTAATTTTGGAGATGCTGAAATATTTGCATGTTCCTGAAAACCCTGGTCATTTATTCTGTGTTTTATAATGCCAAAATGGGATTTAATAGTAAGGTTTTCATTTGACAAATATGATAAACCTTTTTAAATAATAGTATTTTACCTTTTAACTTTTTAAAAGGAATCGAAAAGTTTTTCCAGAAGTTTACAAGGGTTCTCTAATCCTATTGTTTCTTTATTTTGAAATATGCTTTCCTAGCTTTTTCCATAAGCGAAGTGATGGCGACATCAAAACTGCCATTATATCTAATATTAATACCCAAGTAACAATAAGTACTAACTTTCTCTAAGGTTTTGCCATTATAATAAAATTTGTTTAGAAAAGACTTTCCGTTTGAATTAAAAACCATTACTTTTGATTTCTCTGTATTGACTTGTAATTTCCAAGAAGAACAATAATTACTTAATGTATTGAGACAATTTTACAAACCCTCTTTGCTATCTGATAATAATACAATATCATCAGCATACAATAGTGCATTTATTCATAAAATTTATTAATGTCTTGCTCAAAGCAAAATTAAAAAGCATATCACATCAAATAAATATAAAGGAGTAGGTCCGGTATGGGCCGATTTTGGCCTCAAATTTCAGGTTCATCGAACGAAAGTTTTTGGATACTTTTTAAACACTGAAGTGTCTATTTCAATTGATTCGATTCGATCTGTGAAAGATTTGAACTGATTTAGTCATTTAGAACGCTCTGATTCAAGCTTAAATATGAAAAATGTATCAAATATGCCAAAAAAACGTCACTTTTCAGATTGTTTTTGTCAAAAATGAAAGTGGCCACATCCATGTTCATCCTCAACCTTTATATATGTTTTGTATTATCATCAAATACAACTTACATTTCAATATAATGAATGAACACGAATGCGGCCACTTTCATTTTAGACGGAAACCGTCTAAAAATTAAGCAAAATGCTTAAATTTTGAAGATTTCAGTAATTTAGCATGACTTAATGATGCTAGTACGCGATATGTGTGCATTGTATTGTCAAAAACAGCTCATATTTATGTAGCAGAAGCATTTTACTTTCCAAAATATAGCTTAAAGATTACGTTTTCACAATTTTGTAAAACTGCTATATTTTGGGGCCAAAAAGGGGTCTTACTGAACCTTCTCCTTTACATTGTATCATAAACATAGGCGGATCCATGGGGGGGGCCCTGAGGGGCCCGCCCCCCCCCCCCCCCCCCCCCCTTTTCGTGGGAAAAATTTGGTTGATTATATAGGGAATCATTGAAGCATGACTGGAGCGGGCCCCCCCTTAGGTCAGTCAGCGCCCCCCCCCCCCCCCCCCCCCCCCCTTAGGAAAAGTTCTGGATCCGCCACTGATAAAGATTGAAAAAGCAAGAAAAACAGACAATTAGAGTTGACTAGAAAATAAATCTTAATTGGATTATTCATTTGATAAAATATAATTACATAATTAAATAAAAGAATTTAAAAATAACTAAAGAAATGCATATCATTTTAAGTTCTTTTGTCAGTCATGTCAGTATTAAGATCAAGAATGTTCATTATAAATATATATCTTCAAAACTTACCACATCAGTTTCTATTTTATGTAAAATATAATTTCAGTTCTAAAACCACTCAAATCTGCTTACACTTTTTTTCACTTTACACGTGTATTTAAAATACACATCTGGAACATATCATCTGCTGATATGACCTGAAAGTTCAATTTGCATCAAAATGAATAATGTACAATGAATCATGCAGAGCCAAACACACTTATCAGTTCATACTGGTATATAGTGCAGACATCTAAGGCCAAAAAAAATAGTATGTGTGGTTCCAGTTACATCTAAAAAAAACCAAAAAGAATAGAGTAGATACTTTGGGAGCAACATTCTGACTTTTAACACTGCTTAATGTTAAATGACAAAACAATCTTTAGGATAGGCTATTATTAAGACTAATATGTAGGGTAGGTAGGGTAACTGAAACCACACATATATTTTTCTATTAGGCCTAAATTAATCAGAAATGTATTCTGAATCTTAAAAATGATTTATCTCAAAATGACTACAGTTTGGTTGATAAAAAAGTAATTTTACAATTACGTCAAGATAGTGACATCACAGTGAAAATTTAAAGAAATAAATTAGATAGATGATATTGAATGAACTAGACTTAAATCTGCAAATTTTATCATTATCATTGGTGTCATCCAGTTGCAACCTGGCCCCACCCAACCTCACCCTCGCCTGGGTTTGGAACTCCCTTTTAAAGTGGCTGGATCGGCTCCTGATTTTCTGGTGACACTATATTTATATGAAACTAAAGTTTGAATATTGAATTTATGTAATCCACAATATGTAACATTATTGAATAAAAATTAGTTTTCTTTATTCCAGGGTAGACTTATAGTTTGAAGTATAAAAACTTGGCAGTACATGGATCTGTGAAACAGTGATGTCATCCAATGGAATTCTTTCCTTACACTTTAATCAAGATCATGGTAATTATAAAATAAAAAATGAAATGAGAGCTACCATTTGATTTTTAGGGGAAGGGGTCTAGGATGAAATTTGAAAAAAATGTAGGACAGGAGTTTTGAGTAAAAAAAATGCAGGATGAGCAAATTGACAAAAAAAAAATTTAAAAGGCAGGACAGAGATTACAGTTAAAAAAAAAGGCAGGACAATTTTTTGTTATCCAAGCTTTCAATTTTAATGAGTGAAAGTAATGTGTGTCTGAATGAATTTTTAAATAAAAACAAAGATCTTCCTTTTTCACCAAATTCAAAATGGACAAAAAACTAAGATATAAACAACAACTTCTAACAATTAGTATTAATAAATTGAGACAAGTACAGAAAGATGTGAATGTTGAGGGTAGAGGGCAGATAAAAGTTTATGATTTCTTCAACAATTTTCTTTTCATTTTAGTCAGTATTCCAGTATTCCACTGACCAAACAAATAAAAAATACCCCATAAAATGCAATTAAAGTTAGTTATGACAAAAATATCAATATAACTGATAACTAAAAACCAAACAAGATTGATGAATATATCTTTTTTATTTGTAGGCTGTTTTACAGTTTCAACAGAGTCTGGTTTGAGAATTTACAATGTTGAACCATTAACACAAAAGCTCTATTTGGGTGAGATAATTGGTTTTTTTTTATTAGATTTAAAGACACCCATTGATTTATTTTAGTTTAGTGATATATAAGGTATAGGGAACAATGGAAAGTGTTCCAATGTTAAAAGAATAGCTGATGCAAGGTACAATACGATCAATATTAAATGAAAAAAAAAGTTTTACTGATATGCTGATTGAATATTCTCCTTTTCTGTGACACCATTATAATGAACAGAGTTGTTTAAATGATCCCTTGATAATCACAGAGATGTCTTGCCATTCTATCATGATTGCCAATAATTTTGGCATCTTAATTGAATTTTCATATGCTTTATGCTACAGTCTTGTAACTACATTTTGGACTGAATCATTTATTTTACAGGCCATGAACAAGTTGGGAGTGTTGCCCATGTGGAAATGTTATATAGAACAAACCTCCTGGCAATCATAGGAGGAGGTAGTCTTCCAAGGTTTGATGAAAAAGCAGGTAAAGGAATATCGTGATAATGATTTTACATCCACTTGTTTTTTTTAATTTGGAAATGGAGACAACTTTATAGTTTGGAAATATCAATTCTGTGTTGACTAGATGTGTATCAAAATTTTTCACTGTCATGACACCTGCCAAAATTTAAAATTTCAAAGTGACTTCCCTTGGTCTGTCTACAAAGGTAGACAAAGTACTGGTTTAGCATTTTGTCTGTGGTCTAGATTTTCCTTACCACAAAGGACAGTTTGTATCTTAAAACTCAGGGTCTCGCACCATCATTTTTACAGACCTGTCTATTGATATAACTTGCTGAGTAAAGAATAAAAACTACTATTGTTGTCTTCACAGAAGTCACTTACAAGCTGGTTTGGATTACAGATAAAACATTGTATACTTATTGACTGGGTATGAGTTGAATAGTAAGTTTATTGTCCCTGAGGTGCAATTATTGCCATTAGGGGTAGCCAAGGGCAATAGTTGTATCTGAGGGGACAATAAACTTACTATTCAACGAATATCCAGTCAGTAAGTGTTTTTTATTATATCGAAAAAGACAATATACCATTAAAGGCGGAGAAAAATTAACTATCGTAATATAAAAAACAGACACCCAACCATACTGTTAAACTTCATAAATAATTCTGAAATACTAAGGCTACGTCCTGCAACCCTAGATATAACAGGTAAAATGTGACATCATAACTCCCGCGGTATTTCCTTAATCATCCAATCCAGTAACTGCATTTGAAATTCCGTGAACTTTATCGACACTTGCGGTCAAATAGTTTCATCATGTTCCAATAGTTGGAAACTATTGATCATGTTGATCGGTCCAATAGTTCAACGCTTGCAATTTGAAAAAAATAGTCAAAATATTGTGAACTTGTTTTATATAGAAAATGATGACTGAGGTAAAAGTATTCATTAGTTTGTATTTATATTTATTGTAGTTTTAATATGGGATGAATCACAGAAAGATGTACAGAAGAAAGCGGTAATGGATATCACTTTCTCACAACCTGTTGTAAATGTTAAAATGAAAACAGACAGGTAAAATATAGTGAAAAAGAAAGAATACATTTACAGGGCCGTAACTACCTATGAGGCAGGCGAGGCAGTTGCCTCCCCTGAATTTTCTACACCAAAATTTATTTTTGAAGTAATAAAATGAAATATTGACAATATGTACACGAAGAACTTGAATTTATGTTATAAACAACACAAGTTTACAGTTTTAACAGTTTTAACCAGAGACATATAATATATTAATATTATATGTCTCTGGTTTTAACAGTGTTATCGATACGTGATATCTGTCATTTTCCGGATCTTTTATCGAAAGTGGACCGTTTCAGTATTTATTTATTTTTCTGTGTCGCTACGATAACACATATGATTGAAACTTTACTTTCGACAATTTTGAATAAAACTTAACTATTCACATTTATTTAGGGGCTCAATTAAGTAGAGGAAGTTCCCTTATATATAATGTATTGTGAATCTTTTATGATATCGGAAATTCATTACCGACTGAATCAGCTGTTGGGTCAATTTTTTAACGTCTTCCGATTGTACGAGAACATTATGGTCAATGCCTTAGTAGTTTTAAAAACACTCCTAAATGTTGTAGCAGGGACTTTCTATACTAAGTATATACTAGTATAGAAAGTCCCTGGTTGTTGTTATATACATGTCTGTTCAGATAACTGTCCTCGATAAAAAAAAAATATCTTGAGTTCTATGAACTTGCTTTACCTTTATTTTTAAGTTACCAGTTTGATTTCTAACAAAAATGTCTTTAAAAACAGATAATAATTGTTTGCATAAAAATTTCTTCCAGGATCCAGCAATACTGATATGTTTCTTAAAGTAAGGAAATCGAAGGAAAACGGGTGATTTTTAGCCATATTGAGAGAAAAATCCGTGGTCACAATGTATTTAATGTTTACAATTATAGGTTAAATTACGGTCTTCAAGACGGAGCCTTGGCTAACCCCGAACAACAATCTCAGCTTGTTTTTGCATAAAAAAATGCTTCTAGGTTCAAGCAATACTGATGTTTCTTAAAGTAAGGAAATCGAAGGAAAACGGGTCATTTTTAGCCATTCTACTGAGAGAAAAAAATATTTTGGGGGCGACCCCAAACCCCTGCCTCCCATGAATTCGAACCCTAGTTACGGCCCTGATTTACAACCACATTCCAAATGTAGACAAAAAACCAATACATGAACTTGTCTTTTGTTTCATTAAAAAAAAAATCTCTATTTATATCACTGACTTTTGCAACCATATATATTCCTAATGTTCATTCCTACAATTATATCAAGAAATAACTTCATTATTATCAAATGAAAAAACAAGAGCATTGCCATTGAAAGTATATATCAACAATTATCTCCCCTTAATTTGCATTATCTCCCCTTAATAAGAATTTATATGGCAGTACACATATATAAATCAATAATTCATGCCTGCTTATGACCTTAAATATTAATTCAACCATTGGAAATATACATTTCTTGGCCTAATTTTAGATGTCTTTATTCCAGTTCAATTTGTTAAATCATATAAACAATGTGCTACAGTAAAATTTTGTTGACCAACTGGGTCTTGGACTAACAAAATACCTTTATTGTAGGTTAATAGTGGTGCTGAGGAACCAAGTTCATGTGTTTACTTTTCCTAACAATCCTCATAAACTGGATTCTTTTGATACCAGAGATAATCCTAAAGGTTTGTACTTTAAATTAATATTGAGTAGACAGAATAATATTAGAAATACTTAGAAGTTTTACCCACTTTAACAAGAATGTTACTCTTAGTTCTGCATTTATTATGTATTAAATTGAACTGAATTTGTGCCTCAACAGACTGAGCTTATAAAGCTTTATTCAATTGAAGTCAAAATAATTCAGAGATCAATCTTGATGAAGGTAATGGGTCAAACCATAGACACAATGTTCATGTATGTATGTAGGGAACTTTCGTGGTTTATTAAATAGATGTGGTTTAAAGTTATCATTTTATAATATTTCAAACCTAATCCTTTCTAAAAATACTATAGTTATATTAAACTTTTATTGATTCACATCATTTAAAAGTTTTACTTTTTTAATTCATTGTAATTAGATGTAATCATGATTACTTTGCCAATGTAATCATTAATTTAATCAGATACTTTCAGAAATGATGTAATCGTTAATTTAATTTAATCGCACAAATGACAAAGTAATTGTAATTTAATCAATTACATTGAAAGTAATCGGACCCATCTCTGTCAACAGTACTATGTTATGCTCAGAAGCCGCTAAACAGGAGTTTCTGTCATTCTAATAACAATCATGATTATCATACTTTAATAGACTCAGAAATCAACCAACCAAATATTGGATTTGGTGTTACAAGCACAAATTGTATGCTCTGAGTACTGAGTAAAGTTTAAAGACATATAGTCTATTCCTGCTAAAAACACAAGCTCTCATTGGTAAGGTTTTTCATCACAATTTATTTTTATTGTATTTTATTTAAAAGAATTTTTGCACAAGTCTAACCATCAAACTTCCAATATCCTTGATTAGTGACCATTAACACTTGCAATTATTGAATTGGCAAAAAGTTTACAATTGTTTTTCATAGTATGCTTAAGGTTAGTCCTTCAAAGTATGTAGACCTAAATAACATACAGGTTCATTTGATGTAACATAACATGCATTGGCAAATGTAACATGAATATTGAAGATGAAAATAGATGTGTGACGATGAGATGACAGACAATTATACATTTTCTATCCCAATGATTTGTATAAGTTAAAAACACATGGATATAAACTATAATTTACAAAAATTTAACAGTTAAATATGGGCATTACCATCATTTATAGATAAGGTATATATGGTAACCATGGTAACTGAATTGCAATATTCTTGTGTGTGAAAACCTCATTTTATTATGTTCTATTATAGGTCTGTGTGAAGTTAGTTCATTAGGCCAGACTCTTGCATTTCCTGGACCAAAATGTGGCAGTGTTCAAATTGTGGTTTGTACTATAGATACAAAAATGTATTCAGATAATTATATCCACTCTTTAAAGAAGTGTGGTTTTCCCATAGATACCTTTTATGTACAAGATTTAAATGTTGTTTTAATATACAAACTGTTTCCATGCTTAATATAAAAATAAGAAGATGTGATATGATTGCCAAATGAAACAACTCTGCACTAGAGACCAAGTGACACAGAAATTAAGGACTATTGCTAATGATATGGCCTTCAACAATGAGTAAAACCCATAAGTAAAGTATCTATTGTTTCTATCAGAATTCAAATCAAGCAGGAATTGCAACCATGTGAATTTCCATGTTTGTAGTATTGTTTTTTTTCAATAGAAATTTTTGTTCAGATTAGATCTTTGATTATATTTTCAGAATCTAGACACAGCCCAGCCAGGTCAGTCTACAGCACCTGTTATCATCAGTACCCATCAAACAGAACTGGCATGTTTGGCTCTCAATCAGAGAGGAACGTTATTGGCAACAGCTTCTAAGAAGGTATTTAAAGGGAACCTATGCTTAAGGTGGTACCTAACACTTTAACTAAAATTAATTTGGCTCGTTTAATTTTCTTAAAATTTTGACAAAGTATTTACTTTGACCCTTTGACATAAATATAAAAATTTCAAAAAATTTGAACCAACCGTTTTATCAGAAAAATTACACTGGTTATATAGCAGTTTGAAAAACACTTATTTTGATCATTGAGAAGCTTAATATCCCCTTATGAACACTACGTCATTAAAACGTTCTGCTGAGTTTACAGAGTTATCTCCCTGTAGTGTTAGGTACCACCTTAAGTTAATCAAACAATATTTAGTATGTTTCATATCTGTTTGTTTTCAAAAATTGTCCATATAATGTATAGCATCATTTGACATCTAATGCTTTAATCAGCATTAAGGGCATCCGATACAGTTTCAAGGGAGTTAACTCTTGGCACGATGTTAATTGTTTGAATTCCCGCAAAACGTCACTTTTTGCGGGACGTAATGCGTGTCATTTTCCGTAATACGAAACGTAATGTGGAATTTCCATGCTCCAATTTCTGATTCTCTCGCATGCTAATTTCTACGCCATTAATATTAGTCAGTGCATTTGATTATACCAGGATAACAGTCTTAATAACATAATAAGAAATAAATCACATTACTGTTTCTTTGAGATCTTTAACAAATATCGTATGGTGAGCAATCTCAAGACGACTGACCCTTTTGGTGTTACTAATATCATGCATGTCAATTAAAATTTTATTATCATGCATCATCCACGATTTGGTCCGGAATCCGATTTTTCATTACAACACAGAAAACCAATGATATTTAAAAACTAATACCGAAAATGTATGTACACGAAGAAGTCAATTTCCTTACTGAACAATTTATTTAATTTATTTATGTAAACAAAAAATAATGGTATGCCGCTAATACAAACAATGATAGAACTTTTATAAAAGAACAAAGTTTCTATTTCCTCCATGTTGCACATAGTTTATCTAACAAAAGGCAATAGCAAACAATATGTTTATACACCCGTGAAATTTTTTACGGGACGTAAAACAGTATAGAAATGCCCGCGTCCGTCTGTCCGTCGTAAATATGGTACAGCATATTATCATTAAACTGAACATGGTTGTTTTTTCAGTCATGATGGTCAAACGGTCTGTATCATTTTTGGTGAACTTTATAAGTTACAGGACTTTGTAACTAGAACAGTTTTTTTTTACAGTTCGCGCTGCATCTAGAAAACGTTTTATGACTTTTGCTCAAAACTTTACGCACTTCTTAGTTATATAATTCTGAAGAACTTGTATATACTTTTGAGAATGATTCAGAATTTGATTTTAGAGTTATTGAGTTTATGCCAAAAAGGGGCTGGGGGTTCACATGTCGCGTCATATCTCAGAAACTATCTATAATAATTGCATAGAACTTCACATACTTTTTAGTTAAAATATTCTTAAGATCTGTATACTTTTTCGTGATGATTCTTTAATTCATTTTTGAGTTCTTAAATTTTTATTGAGCTTCAATTTGGGGATCATATAAAACATGTTGTGATATATAAACTTATTATTGAGCAAGAATAATGAATGAGTCAGGATATACCTAGCATGACTTCCGTACAACCCCCGTGTTATTTTAAAAACATATATTATGTTGGTTTTTTTTTTCATGAGACGAAGGGCGTATCAGGCGCTCGAAGCGCAGTTGTTTATTTTTTCTTTATTTTTTTTATAGATATATTAGAGAAATGACGGAATGACAGAAAACACAATGCAATTTTCAATATAATTTATATTTCCAAATGGCATAACTCTTTTAAAGAATAGTTGATATGCACTGATTTTTGAACGTGTCCATACGATATCAGTTTTATAGAAAGTTGGCAAGAATTGTACACTTGAAAAATCTAATTAACCAGAAGTCCGGACGGACAGACAGGGGAATGGACATGCGGTATTTTATGTACGCGCTGTGGTGAAAAAAATATATAGTTATTTACCAATAAAATTACGCTATAAGAGAATTATATTAATTGCAACTAATCGTAATATATCCAGTCCTCTCGCTATTAATTCGATCGTTTTTTTGCCAAATCAAAAATTTCAAAATTATAGTTTCTCTGTCTGGACAAAAGCATCCATTAGCAAATTGAAGATTCTCCTTTGTAAGATTTTGCTTCTTTTTTCTGACCACATAAAACAGAAGATGTGGTATAATTGCCAATTAGACAACTCTCATCAAGAGACAAACATGACACAGAAATTAACAACTATAGGTCTTCAACAATGAGCAAAGCCCATACCGCATATTCAGCTATAAAAGGTCCCGAAATGACAATGTAAAACAACTCAAACGAGAAAAGTAATGGCAAATTTGATTACTGTCCAAACGACGCTAACTTTTTTAAAATTCGTATCAACAAAAACGGATTTTCTCAGTGATAAAAACGTGAATTAAAGGATATTAAGGAATATGTGTAATGAAACAGCAGCCAACCAAACAAAACAAAACAAAGAACAACATCTAGAGGTCATCATACAGTATGAAATAATATACGAGTGTGTACAGTAAATGTACCTGCACATTGTGTATGTCATGTTCTAAATTGACGAGTCTTAAATTTTTGAAAGTCGTAAAAATTATTCAGTCCGTAATAACTTTTCTTGAGAAGTTTCTCACTTAGACCACAAACACAGAGAGGTATTTGTTATTCACATGATTTTACTTCCGAAAACAATGTTACCAATTTATAGATAGTACTTTACAAGTAATATTTATACATCTGAAAAATGTCGCCGGTAATTTGAAGCGATAACGTCGAAATTGTCTGCCAGCAACGTCGTGCATTTTAGCGCTAACGTTGAGGTTACAAAGGGGTGACGCAATTTTTTAGGATAAATCGTGATTATCATGGAATCCAGCACGGTGACCTATATTTTTTATCTGAGATTTGGAGAAAGCATGACAAAATGCAGTTTATGCAGAAAAATGATAAAAATGACATTTTCAGAAACAGTTTTTTTCCATTTTTTTAGGTTTAGAAAAATACCACTTTGAGCATCTGGTCCGCAATGTCAAGCAAGACTTGAATAATTTTATAGTTATTCGTATAGTGAATTATTTTTTTCCTTATTACCACTTATCACAGCTTCAGATTGAACCCGATCTTAATAATTTACGACGAAGAATATCTGCTCCAAAAATTTTATAACATTGCCTAATTTTTTTACAAAATTGCACAAATCCCCAATTTTCAGCCTCACTTTTCTCGAAAACAAGCACGGTGACCTATGTTTTATTTTGTGTTTTATTTAATAACTCGCAAAGGCCTACAACATAATTCAAAATTATAAAAATGACATTACATCGAGAAACTGTATCGGATGCCCTTAAGGATCAAGGATACAGGCCTAGTTTACCCTTTTTTCCATATGTCTGTCTGTCAGTCTATTATTTGTGCACACCAAATACTCTGAAACTGTGGGTAGGGTACCAAAGAAATTTTGCTTATTTTATTTATTGAAAAATTAGCAAACTAGTTTTAGAAGTAAATAGTTTAGGTTAAAAAATCATAAACTTTAGAGTATAATTTTTAGGTTTTTCTGCAACCTTTTTGGTGTTGTTTAATAAATGTCACTCATATAATCTGCTTCTCTGAAATGGAAAATTATTTATTTGCTTTATATACTGTCAAAAAGAATTTGAATTTGAAATGCATACATTAAAATTTGATTATACAAGATGATTGAATCAATTAGTAAAGTATATTGTTATTTTGATGGTGTTTAACTCACAGGGTACATTGATAAGAGTGTTTGATATCAATTCAAAGAAGAAGATAGCTGAGTTCAGGAGGGGAGCTGATCCTGCTGTTGTATATTGGTTTGTAACATATTCTTCTATTGTAATCAGTGTGTAATAAGACAGTTTTTTATTTTTCATAGTTAAATTTTTTTTTATTTCTCTTCTTCTTTGATTTGTCCTTTTCCTGACATGTTGATTATTGTTATTAAATGAACAAGTATTTCATATGATCTCAGTTCAGTGTAAGTCAAAAGTTTATGACGTCAAATTTTCTTGCTCTCCTAAAAAATTCCCATTGTAAGTTCATTCAAAAAGGAAACCATGTGTCATGATGTTATATAGAAAGAATACATCGTTTTGCAGATAATTTGAAAAGAAGAATTAAATGTGTCTGTATATTGTCTAAAAATCATTAGAGAAACTACAATGCCATATTCCTCCACTCTTGACACTGAAAATATGAAAATTTCTTGAGCAGTGGTAGAATAAGTATTTATACAACTTTATTTGTGACCAATTTGTGTTTAAATCTTTTTCATTGATTGATGATCCTGCCATGGACTTTGCATATCTATTACAGTTTTTGAGATGAAACAGATACATCTTAAACAAATTATTTATTATTATATTGAGCTTCATGTGATTATCACTAGCAGCATGCTTCAATCACCTGATTCAGATATCTGACAGTTTCAAAAGTATACAAGGCTTAAGGAACCGAAAAACAGCCCTTTTTCAATTTTTAACTGATTTGGAATTTTTTTCCGATATTCAAGAATTTTTATAACTGTGAAATATGAAAAATATTCTTGATTATTAATGAGAACAATTTGTTTTTTTTCAGTATAAATTTCAGTCATGATTCGGAGTTTCTTTGTGCATCGAGTGATAAAGGAACTGTTCATATATTTGCTGTACAAGACATGGAGCTTAACAGAAGATCAACGTAAGTTGAAAAAAAAAGATATTTAAGACAAGAAAATCAAGTTTATATAGATGATTTTTAAAACTATTGATTGGTAATCTTGAAATGCCTTGGGCTGTTTTCTGCTATGTAATCAGGTTGTTGTCTCTTTGACACACTCCCTGTTTCCATTCTCAATTGTATTTATTAATGTTTGCTAAATGTCCAAGGGTATATCTCATGCATATTCAGGATTATGTATAAATCTTATAAAACTTCCTTTTCTAAACTCCATGTGTGGCGAGCATAGTTGAATGAGACTCAGACTGTAAAGTAACCTGAAAATGATAATAAACCACACCTATGACTAATAAAATGATTTTATTGATAAGAAGGCTTTTTAATCCATATGTGTTTTGATATTGTTATGAATTGGACAATTCATATGATGATGTCATGTTCATGGCGGCAGCTTTTTACCCCATTATGCTTCATTTTCTCTTTAAAATGTAACTTTGAATAGATGAGAAAAAGACATATATGTGTGCAGTGCCTATAAAAAATGAATATAGTATTTAAGTAACATTCTTGAAAAGGTACAACAAGTGTATTATCAATGTTGAATATTTGTAAGTTAATATTTTTCCTTTATCTCTTGTAGATTTAAGACAATGGGTTTTCTGGGGACATATGTGGAGTCACAATGGGGGTTGGCTAACTTCACTGTAGCTGCTGAATGTGCATGTATTTGTGCATTTGGGCCAAGCCATTCTGTGATAGGTAAGTTTTTTAATTCGTTTAAAATGGGTCAGTGTAATATTAAATGGCCTATAGTATTATATTGAAATCTGAATAGAAGGAGATGTTCGTCCTCATTGTAAGTTATAAGTCAACGAGGCGGCAACCAAATTACATAAGGATGGGGAAAAAATTGGTAGGTCAATATATAACCCTCAAATATGGTCAAATGTGTGTACCATATATCAAGCATATAACATGTCATATTTAACATGGTCATTTTGGGGAAGATTTAATTATGAGCACCATCAATAACGAGAAATATATATTTTATTCTCATTAACATGTTTGTATAAAACATCTTGTTTTTCAAAAAATAATTTGACCAACTTCTCATAATGAGTCTTTATTTATTCATTTTTTGGGGAAATACAGATATCAGACAAATTGTAAATTTAATTTTGAAGGATGATATTTGCTTTATAATAATTTTAATCTTTCTATATTGATAATAATTGCATTCAAAGATTTGATTTATTATAATTTCTATAATTATATGACATGTTATTTTCAGCGATTTGTGTGGATGGGACATTTCATAAATATGTGTTCACGACAGGCGGCAATTGTAACAGAGAGGCTTATGACAATTTCCTGGAGATGGGAGACGATTTGGAATAGTCGATTGTTGTTAATGCAGTCAGATTTTATGTTTATGTTTTTGAATATGTGATTTGTTATATTATGTTTTATTTCTTAGTAAAAGTTTTCATTATGTTTATCTGACTCAGAATGCTACATGAGCCATTGTTATCAGGATTTTACCCCTTATAGTTTAGAAATGTATAGGTCTATAGGAAACCTATCTGTTTGTAAATTATATAAGTTCAAATCTTCTGATAGTTGCAGAACTTATGTAAATCATACATTTTGAAGGGGGGATGACTTAACATCATTTGAAAGATAATTTTGAATGAGGAGTGATAATTTTAAGCTTGGTCAAAGCTATTTTATTTAGGTCTTTTCCATTAAAATTGAAGTTTGAGGGTAGAAAGATACTTCTAAAGTAGTCCCACAATCAGCATACCTTCTGTGAGTTATTTTGCATACATTAAATTGACACACAACCATAAATGACCCACATCTCATGTCCAAAAATAAAACTTCCCTTCCTACCCTCAAAATTCATTTTGAAGGATTAGCCATCATTATTATTATCATTGTTTCCCATTTTCCCAGATGATTGTTCTTTTTAGTTTGAATTGTTGTTATATGTGTTCCATTGATAAGTAAAATTATCTATTTTATTTTTCAGTGTTTATTTCTTACAATTAGTTTTTTACTTAAAGGTAACACATGTATTTGACTATCTGGTTTAATGCTGAATTTTTATTTAAGCTTGAGGTTATTTATATTTTGACATATTTGATGAGTTACCTACATTGAGGATTGTATACTGACCTTTAGATTATGTAAATTGCTTTTTCAGTGATATTTGCCTCACATTTATTCTCATCATAAAAGAAGTTTATAAAGTTCATCATATTTATAGTATAATCATATTGTTGCCATTTCATATTTTAAGAATGGAATAAAAATTTAAATAAGTTATATGTTTGTTTTATATGTTTTGTATCAACATAAACGTATTCTCTAATTTTTGTGCTATTTTCACCTTTCTGGAGCAGTGTGAGAAATATTTTTCATCAATAGTGAACAATCTGTTCTCAGAAAATGTTTGGTCAAAATTTAATTGTGACGTTCAATTTTCTTGATTTCTTCTGAATTTCCTGTTGTGATGTTCTGACAAAAAAGGCAACCATTCCTGATGACATCACATATAAAGAACACAACTCTTTGGTGTATCACGATATTTCTTCACTTCAGACAGTTAAATTTTAGTATATAAAGCCCTCATTTCTACAGCATTAAATTGGGGAGATAGGCAACTTATGATTTAGAACAGATATTAACTCATTGATTCACCTAATTAATCTTTCATTAGACATAGTTAAGATTTTTAAATTTTATTTCCATGAACATTTTGTATGCACTGCACACACACAATCCAGAAGACAAGAACAGATAAAAACTAGCTTTTCAGTTCTGTTGCATTAAAAAAGTTACCAGTAGTCCTTTTTACAAAGAATGAGAAATGCTTGACATAAGGATGCTTATTCTAAGCTTTGTGTTGAAGACCGTACCTTGACCTAAATGGTTTGCTTTTTGTCGAGCCTGCGACTATTGTCGAGCCTGCGCCTATTGTCACAGAAAGCTCAACATAGGGATAGTGATCCAGTGGCGGCGGCTACGGCGGCAGTAACGTCGGAGTTAGCTAACTTCTTGAAAGCTTTATGTTTTAGAAGCTGGAAGATCTGGATGCTTCATACTTTGTATATGGATGCCTCATGTTACGAAGTTTCCATCAGTCACATGTCCAATGTCCTTGACTTCATTTTCATGGTTCAGTGACTACTTGGAAAAAAGTTAAGATTTTTTGTAACATTAAATTCTCTCTTATTAAAAGTAATAGGATAACTATATTTGGTATGTGTGTACCTTGCAAGGTCCTCATGCCCGTCAGACAGTTTTCACGTGACCTTGACCAGACCATATCTCAGATACTATAAGCAATAGGTCTAGTATATTTGGTGTATGAAAGGACTGCAAGGTGTGCATGTCCAACTGGCAGGTGTCATCTGACCTTGACCCCATTTTCATGGTTCAGTGGTTATAATTAAGTTTTTGTGTTTTGGTCTGGTTTTCTTATACTCTATGAAATAGGTCTACTCTATTTGATGTATGGTTTAGTTTTCTTGGTTAATGTTAAGTTTATGTGACAGTTGTAATAAAGCTTTATATTTAGGACTATCAACATAATATCAATGATTAGTAAAGAAGGTGAGACATTTCAGCTTATGCACTCTTGTTTAAATTGTGACTTGGATGGAGAGTTGTCTCATTGTCAATCATATCACATCTTCCTTTATCTAATATCCTGTGAAAGCAGTGTTTCCTTTCCATAAAGTTTCATATCCCTTTTTGTTTTAGCAAATAAGAATATGGCATTTAAAGTTGATATATAGAATCATTGATGGTATACACATCTGTCAGACAGTGGGCACTTAACCTGGCCTTATTTTATGGTTCAGCGGTCGGTGCTATTTTTCAATGTCCATAGTTTGAAAGCTATCAATTCATCAGCAGCTGCAAAAGCTATGTTTCAGCATGTGCACTATTGTTGATGGATAAAAATTAGGGGGATACAGGATATGGGGTATCAATTTCATATTAAAAAAAAAGGTGCAAAAAAACACTCATTTGCTGTTAATATTAATGTCGAACTCGCAATGTTTCTTTTTTTGCAGAATTAACTTTTTAATTTTTGAAATCTTGAGAACAAATTGTGGTATAATTTCAGAGAGATCCATACACAATTCCACAAGTTATTGTTTGGAAACCTTGAAAAATGCTCATTTGGGCCCTTTTTCCTAAACTGGTGGGACCATAAACCCCAAAATCAATACAAACCCGACTTTTATGGTCATAAACTTTGTGTTTAAATTTCATAGATTTCTATTTACTTATACTAAAGTTATTGTCCAGAAATCAAAGGTATTCGAACGACTTCAACAATGACGACATGATACCAATACATGACCGCAATTTTTTTTTGCAGTCATATAAAAACAGACCAAAACACAGAAACTTAACACTGGGCAATGAACCGTAAAAATAAGGTCACGGTCAAATAAAACCTGCTAGACTGACATGTACATCTTAAAATGTTTCCATACACGAAATAAAGTAGACCTATTGTATATAAAGGTATTGTATAAGAAAATCAGACAAACTGTAACCACTGAATCATTAAAACGAGGTCATGGTCAAGTGATGCCTGCCTGTTGGACATGTATACCTTACAATCCTTCCATACACCAAATATAGCATGAGTAGACCGTTTGCTTATAGTATCAGAGATATGGACTTGACTACCAATTAAATGTGTGTGTGGTGGTTCACATGACCCAGAGCAGCTGAGCTAAATATCGTATTTATGCTGTAATAAGTAAGAATAAGACAACATGGTGAGATTGTTTATTTACAGTTGCTATCAAAGGAATAAAAACTTTCCAAAATCTGCTGAACACATTACAACTTCAATACAGAAGAATTTGGAGAATAAATTGTTTTTGTTTCAATATAATTAAAATCATTTGTTTCCTTATACAGAAGTATACACAAAAATCTGTTTATAAATATGCAACAAGAAAATTTATACATTTGTATCTTTCTTGAAAAAAATTAAAGATTTTCCCGTCACATATATTTCATCACCATGAAAATCTAAGACAAAGTAATGATTTTTTTTATGGACACACATGACTCCCAGAGCCAACATTATATGTCTCCTCATTTTAAGAAGTTATCGTACATATATCATAAATACAACAAAACAATGTAACATTCATATGACGTGTTCACTTGTTTATCATAAAAGGTGAGGTAATAATATTACACATCATATGATACATATTATAGCAAAGGTCACTCATGCGTGACAGAGAGGTTTGAAATTCTATTCAAATTGTTAATAATATTATTGAAATCAAAATTTTTATGTAGAACAATTTTATTAATATTCAATTAAATTTATCTTTAGATATGTATTACTTGACACTACAGCAATCAATTAGTCTTGTATGTTTGAAAAATTAAATTTCATGTGTAATGCCAATTTCTGATTTTGCATCAGCCAGCCTTGATAATATTGATATAGGTCATGGTTGCCAACTTTATTAAAGGCCTAATTTGTATTACTGTGGATTCATTATTATTCGTGGGATACCAATTTTTGGTGGATTTTGTTGGTACAGGCAAAATTAACTGTTCAATGAATGACAGATTTTACATAGGCTTGTATGCAGATTTCAGCAAAATCATAAAATTAAATATCCAGATATATTTAAGTTTTCCTGAATTCATGAAAATTGGTCCCCACGATAATAAATGAATCCACAGTATGTTAGGTCACATTAAAATTCAAAGTAGGTATATGGTAAAGTGTATATGATATATATTTTTTAGTATTTAACAATGCATCAACCCTCAATATAATTCCTCAAGCAGGTTGATACAGGCACCATATTCAAAAGCCATAAATATCCCCTATATAATATTCTTTGAAACAAACAAAAAACAAGTGACCACTTGCAAGACAATTGGTAAATGGTGAGTGACCCCTGCTATAAACTTCTATAAATTGCTGAATGCATACATATATAAATATACAATTTAACAATATGTCGCACACTATTTCATCCATCGTATGCTTTAAAACATTTACATCTATACACATCATATAAAAACACACGCTTCACAACATACATACAATTACAAAATACACAACAATCCTTGGAATCAGAAATCAAGGAATAAATTATCATATTTATCCTTCTCTTTTATAAATAAGACCTGTTTATTTGTAAATGAAGAAATTTAATGATTTAGTTAAGCACAATAGCCACACAAATTTTTACTTAAAAGTTATTCATACAAAATATTGTTTTTTTTATTTTTTATCATAATAAGACTATTTTACATTTTCATAAATGACAAATTAATTTACTAACATTTATTTGTGATTTTTAAAACTGTTTTTAAATAATAACTTTTTTTTGTGAATTAGGATTTCCTCCTCAGGTAACTGCTTTCATGTACAGACCAACTGCAGTTATGAAAGTCTGATGTTTCTCAATAGCTTCCACAACATTAAATACTTTATAAGTTACTGTGAGGTCAAGGTTTATATTTACATTCTTGTATAATGACAAGATGTCTGTAGGTTTTTAGGCAGTTAAGCTGCCTTATGTGAGCACCCTGGTTTTATGTGCTACCCAATAAATGCTGAAATACGTGCCATTGTTATCATCTAGCTGGCTACTATATTATTTATAACTTATTGGACAGTTTTTTCATACTTTTCATTCTGGATTACAAAAAATATGACCAGAAAAACCTTAAATGATCGTCGATTTTCCCAAAAGTTTTGAAGTTGCACATAGGAAGTAGAGCACATTAGGAATCCTTATGTAGTTTATTATCCCCTGAGCTTTTGGCTAAGATGTCAAACAACAAATGTATGCAATATTTAATCGCCGAAAATCTCTAAAGACAAGTAGTTAAGATTTCCCAAATTGCAAAAGTCGTAGGAATATTGTTTGTCGTCAATACGTAGTCAACTACGTATATATACGTCAGTATAAGTTCAACTGATCACGCTGTTGGCGGCAATTTTGAATTAGAAGACGAAGTTTTCGTATCTTTTCAATTTGGACGCAGGGGTTCAAATTAGCGGTGGTCCGAAGTCTGCGACCTTCCACTTTTGCAGTCGGACTTTCTACTTGGTTACTAGCTACGCCCGACATGCCCGACGGAAAAACAATAACTTTGCAAACATTTTTACCAGTTTCCTAATAAACAATCTCAAACTTATTTTCATCATTACTATTCATGACAGCGATGTTCAATTTGTTCAACCGCTAGCTTTATACAGAAAATCGCCGATAAATAATGTGTTAATCCGAGCAATATCGTATCTCACTATCTGTCAAAAACAACATTGAAAATAAAATGGCTGCCGCGAGAAGACATTACAATATCGGATCCGATTCCGGAAGCGGATAAGGGTAATCTCGGGTTTTGGCTTTCAACTAAAAAAATCCAGACAGGTGACAAAATACATTTATGAATGGTAAATAAATATAAACACTAGAATTGAAAACCAAAAGAAAGAAAAAGCAGAAAATATTTTGTACACCAATTTTAATGTCAAAATCCAATGTGACAGCTGGGAACAGTTTATCTAACAATATATATGTTCCTGGTAACAGTATAAATTTTCTTTATCAGTGATAAATGTTGGTAATGCATGTTAAATGCTTTTCAAGTTAAACATATTTCTGCAATTTCAAGGGGTATTTTTATCTTCTCAATTTTGATAGGTCAGTTAAAATAGCTGGAAGTTTCTAATACAAAAAAAAAGATGTGGTATGATTGCCAATGAGACAACTATCCACAAGAGACCAAAATGACCAAAACTTGGTAACGGTCAAGATCCCCCACCCTAAACCATATATATTCATGTATGGGACAATATAACAAATCATATGAAATATAGGTGGAGGTCGTGGGAGAATTTATAACGGTCCAGATCCACAATCTTAAACAATATATATTTATGTATGGGACAATATTACAAATCAAATGAATTATAAGGGGTCCCTATGGTCACTGTACACCCTCCTGTTTGAGAACTTGGAAAAATTCCAGATCATCACCCCTTGACCATATATACTCATGTATAAGACTATATATATAATAAATCAAATGAAATATAGGGGAAGTCCCTGTGGTCACCCTACCCCTCATGTTTAAAAACTTTGAAACAGATGGGATCCCCAACTCTAAATTAAATGAAATATAGGGGGAGTCCCTGCAGTCACCCTACCCCTCCTGATTGAGAAATTGGAAACAGTCGAGCTCCCACCTTTTAATTAAACCATATATATTCATGTATGAGAACTAATCAAATGAAATATAGGGAGAGTCCTTAGGGTCACCCTACCCACTCCTGTTTGATAACTTAGAAACAGATGAGATCCCCACCCCTCAACCATACATTTACGTATTGGACAATATAACAAATCAAATGAAATATAGGGGAAGTCACTGGGCCCCCACCCCTCCTGTTTGAAAACTTGATAACGGTCGAGATCCCCACCCATAAACCATACATATTCATGTATGGGACAATATAAAAAATCAAATGAAAAATAGGGGTAGTCCCTAGGATCACCCCACACCCTCTTGTGTGTGTTTTGAGAACTTGTAAAAGATTGAGATACCAACGCCTAAACCATATTCATTCCTGTTTGTCATTTCAGAAAAGATTGAAGGACATACAAGGTCAATCTCATAGGCGACACATATGCATATCACTTTGCTAGACCCTAACACCTGTCATTTTATTCCAAACTTAGACATTATGGACTTGGGGTGAAGGTGGGAGTCATTTACATTTACTATGGACAGGTCAGTCAGACCTCACCGTTGATCCCTGTAGTAGTAAACATTTGTCTGATTTGTGTCTCATAACTTTTGTACTGTACAACACAAACTTAGTTTCTTTCCAGGGAAGCAAGTCTATTCATACTTTTACAAGCTCGTACTAACGTCAACTTGAACTACTAACATGTACTAACAGTCAACTAATAAGAACAATTACGATCAACTAGAAGAACTGCAATCATTGCAAATTTGTACCACTGCTGACTCATGAAAGACGCATGACCATTCATGGTCATGTGCGTTGCTATTGAAAACCTTGATAAAATATGAATTATTTACCTTAATGATTAATTCATTAAATGAACATAAATGTACAATTATATATGAATGTTTAATGTTTGTTCTTTTAAATCTTTAAAAAAAAGTTGAAGCAACATTGCCACAGTTTTCATAATTATGTTTGCCTTGGTTTTTGGTTAACTGCCTACAGTGCTTACAGCGCTTTGATTTTGTTAAGTTGCTGTCTCATTGATATATACACATTTCCTTCTATTTAAATACAATATTTCAATTTTGATATCAAAATTTCAACTTAGTCTTTGAGGTTGACCAGGATATTTTACAATGTTACATATATACATAATTTCTTTCCTGAAACTTCAAGTTTTGTGACATTTCTACTTTGCGATCAAGATGGTTACTTTACCAGAAAATCTCTCTAGTCACAGTTTAAAAGCATACTACAACAAATAGGATAAATGCTGTGGAAAATGTTTTCAAATCATGAAATATTTAAAGAATTTAAATTAGTCTTATAAATTAAAACTTAGATTTATCTATATAGCTTCATCTTTCAAAACAGGCTTAGATTTCTAAAAAAATAACTTGAAAGTCAAAATCCTACTTTTTTGTTCATATTATGAACAGTTGTTTGTTTTTGCTTGAAAACATAAGCTCAATATTGTTCACAACATGAAAACAAGATATGGAACTAATCCCAATGTATTTTCTACACAATTCTGTTATAAATCAAACAGCTATAAAGTACAGATTAAAATCTAACCAAAAGACAATACAAATCACACTAACATTTATAATATTAATGTTTTCTTTTAAGTTTATTTCGAAAAATCATATGCAATATATAAACATGATTGATGTCTTTATGAAAATGGATATACAAATAGAAATGAAGAAAACAAAATAATGACTTCTCAATATCATACATCATCATCACATTTGTTCAACAAAAACAGCACTACATTTACGTTAAATATCTGAGAATTAACAAATTATATTAAAAACAATTCTGTCAAATTATATCGCAAAAATTACTAAGCTACAGAAAAAAAACTTGTTTATGAAGTAACTTATCTAACAAAAGACCATATGTTAAAATGAAGTTATAATCTCAAAGTATCATTCATTTTGTAATACCTTTGAGCATAGAAATATCAAGGAATGAAAAATATGAAAAACTTGAATTAACAGATTCAAATTAACTATCAAAATGCAGAATGCAAAAAGTTTGATTAAAGTGTGGATGCACAAATTTCAAAAAGATTTCCATAGTTCATTTTCAGAAATGTTTATAATAATGTCAGACGAATTTGCAAGTGTTAGTACCTTTAAAATAGGAAAGCTAGAAGCTTCTTTAATATAACTTTTATTTGTGCTTGAATCAATTTAAATCAGCTACATAAGCTTTGACAGGCAATTAGAAAAATTATAAATAAAAGATTGATATCACATAATAATTAAACAACTATTAATCCAATTATAATCATGCATATATCTCTTGTAGTCTGTCACATGAAGGTGTCTCCATTTTTGAAGCTTTATCATATAATCTAGCATCTGCATAATTTCTGGCTTTCCACAACATATTTTCTTCTGCAAATAGAAAGAATATTCAAATTAGACAAAACTCTAAGAAACATTAAATTGCCTCGGCAGTAATCACTTGTTAAAGATTCATTTGAAATTCAAACGGCATTAAAGTAAAATTTGGCAAACCATTGTAAAACTCTTTCAAATACTAAACAAGAGGCGGTCACAACGACAGCAAACCGGATTTATTAACATTTATTTGTATCCTGCCAATATCACAAGAGCCATAACTGATGAACGGTGAAAGTGAAAATAGTCAATATCAAATTTGACCTCCATTTTGTCATCAGTATCAACATATTAAAATTTGAAAAGCTTAGGTTGAATGGTTCATGAGTAAATGCACGGACACGACTGGAAAAGCCATTTTTCAATCTTTCAAGAACCATAACTCCTGAACAGTAAAAGTCAAAATCGTCATTATTGAACTTGACCTCCATTTTGTCATCAGTAACAACATATTAAAATTTGGGAAGCTTTGGTTGAACAGTTCATGCGTAAATGCACGGACACAACTGGAAATGCCATTTTCCAATCTTTCAAGAACCATAACTCCTGAACGGTCAAAATCAAAATAGTCATTCTTGAACTTGACCTCCATTTTGTCATCAGTAACAACATATTAAAATTTGAAAAGCTTTGGTTGAACAGTTCATGAGTAAATGCACGGACACGACTGGAAAAGCCATTTTTCAATCTTTCAAGAACCATAACTCCTGAACAGTAAAAGTCAAAATCGTCATTATTGAACTTGACCTCTATTTTGTTATCAGTAACAACATATTAAAATTTGGGAAGCTTTGGTTGAAGAGTTCATGCGTAAATGCACGGACACCACTGGAAATGCCATTTTTCAATCTTTCAAGAACCATAACTCCTGAACGGTAAAAGTCAAAATCATCATTATTGAACTTGACCTTCATTTTGTTGTCTGTAACAACATATTAAAATTTGAAAAGCTTTGGTTGAACGGTTCATGAGTAAATGCACAGACAACATTTAGATACCGCCCGCCCGCCCGCCGTATATTCCCAAATTAATAACCGACATTTCTGTCACAAAAATCCGTTTAATATATCATTTGTAAAGACATGAGCTTCATCCAATAGAAATGAACCTTATGCAAATGAATATCAATACATCTGCTATCCTATTTCAAGGTGAACAATCTCATAGCAAAGTGTGTAATGCTTAGGGCTATCCCAGAAAAAAATGTATGGGGGGGGTTGGAAGGCAGTTTTTGTCAGCACCCACCACCCAGACAATTGTAATTGAGAATTATAGTGCATTATAGTGTGAAAAGTTGCTCTGATACCCATCACCCATGTATTATTAATATAATGTGCCTTCCAACCCCCCCCCCCCCCCCCCCCTACATTTTTTTCTGGAATAGCCCTTATGAAAATTTAGGTGCTTTAAGAAACATATAAAACGGACCAAATTTCATCTTTTAAATGTTCCAGAATCAATCAATTTTTTTTTTATGTACATGTATATCTGCAAATGTATAAGGTTGATTTAATGTATTTCTGGCGGAAATATCTTATACAAGGTCAATAAATTTTCTATTTTAAGATGAAGAAAATACTGTGAGAACTTAAATGTAATAACATAAAAACATATTGAAATTCTAGTAGCCTGTTTTCATACAGGGTGAATTGATTAATTAATTTCTTCTGCAAACAAAATTTAAGCATTGCCTGGCTGAAGAGTGGTTAAAAAATTCTACAAATATGTACATGTAATGATACAAGTGAGAGGTTTAGCTAGCTCTAAAACCAGGTTTAATCCACCATTTTCAACATAAGAAAATGCCTGTACCAAGTCAGGAATATTACAGTTGTTATCCATTTGTTTGATGTGTTTGAGCTTTTGATTTTGCCATTTGATGAGAGACTTTCCGTTTTGAATTTTCTTCTGAGATCAGTATTTTTGTGATTTTATTTTATATTTTTTTCACTTCACAGATGTTCTGATACTTATGTTGTAAAACACTAAGTTAGACAGACCCTTATAAACTTACTATAACTCCTTTCTCTCCAACAACTGTTACGTAAATTTGAAATATATTCTTCCTCTACTTGTCGTTCTATCCTCCGTAACTCTGCTCGACTTTCCATTTGATAGTCTTTTTTAAGGAAATATGGAACATTTAAATTACTTGTTTTTCTACTGATTGGATGTTTACTGAAATATAAGAAATACAACTTGTTATTTATATTGATTTCTAAGGTAAAACAGTCAAAATGAATTATTTCTAAGGATTAATCTCATTCAAGATTCTATAACAAATTGAATTATTTATATTATCAAGATTTCATTTGAAAATTTCCAGAAATAAATAAAGAGGGGGTCAGAAGACATTTTGTATCTTACACTACCCTGATTCTTAAGTTGAAATGTTTTTTACTGACCTAAATAAGATTAATCAGAATTTACAACTTATAAGATCTCGGCTAACTAAAGAAAGGTTTTTCTATTTGCTACAAAAAAATAACGATGATCCATAATTACAACTTACTCTGACTGTTGTAAACTGTACAAAGGTTCTCCAACCAGGAAACTACTCAGTACTGAGAGAAAGACTAATAGTAAAATTGGTGCAAGCTGTAGTAACAATGTATAACTGGCCTGGAATATAATCAAAACAAACGTAATGTTAATCAGTACTCAACATGAATTTTTGTTTTCACAGAATGAACCAGATGCTCCGCAGGGCACAGCTTTTACGACCGCAGAGGTTGAACCCTGAACGGTTGGGGCAAGTATGGACACAACATTCAAGCTGGATTCAGCTCTAAATTTGGATTGTGATTAAATAGTTGACACAGCATAGGTTTCTGACACAGAATGAATGTGGTCTAATGAACTTTAAAAAAAATGTTTGCCTTTGAGCAATTCACTATGCTGTTGAATATTAATCCTCTCAAAAAAATGTTTGAAGAAATTTTCTTTTTATTTATGAAATCTGAAATGAAAAAAATTGACCCTCCAATATTTTTTCACATCCCCCTTTCCCTTATTTCAAAACTGATCTCAATTCAAATTTCTAATGAAGTTTGCAACAATAACTACTCATTTAAATACATCATAAAATATTAAAATGTAAAAAAAGTGCTTGTTATCACTGAATTGTAAAGATTGTTTTAATCTATCAGTTGGTAGTAAAAGTGAATATACATTGTATATTGTATAAAACAATGATTTAAGTTGATTCAACTACTATTCTGGACAAAGAAAGATAACTCCAATTGAAATCCAATTGGAATTTCTTGCTATTGCACAATATTGTGCAATTAGATATTTCTTGCTATTGTGGAATACTGTGCAATTGAAAATATTTGCTATTGCACAATACTGTGCAATTGAAGATTTCTTGCTATTGCACAATACTGTGCAATTAAAGATTTCTTGCTATTGCTGAATACTGTACAATTGAAAATTTCTTGCCATTGCACAATACTTAATATAATAATTTTGGATCCTGATTTTGACCAACTTGAAAACTGGGCCCATAATCAAAAATCTAAGTACATGTTTAGATTCAGCATATCACAGAGGCCCAATAATTCAATTTTTGTTAAAATCAAACTTAGTTTAATTTTGGACCCTTTGGACGTTAATGTAAACCAATTTTAAAACGGGACCAAAAATTAAGAATCTACATACACAGTTAGATTTGGCATATCAAAGAACCCCAATTATTCAATTTTTGATGAAATCAAACAAAGTTTAATTTTGGACCCCGATTTGGACCAACTTGAAAACTGGGCCAATAATAAAAAATCTAAGTACATTTTTAGATTCAGCATATCAAAGAACCCCAAGGATTCAATTTTTGTTAAAATCAAACTAAGTTTAATTTTGGACCCTTTGGACCTTAATGTAGACCAATTTGAAAGCGGGACCAAAAATTAAGAATCTACATACACAGTTAGATTCGGCATATCAAAGAACCCCAATTATTCAATTTTTGATAAAATCAAACAAAGTTTAAATCTGGACCCTTTGGGCCCTTTATTCCTAAACTGTTGGGACCAAAACTCACAAAATCAATACCAACCTTCCTTTTATGGTCATAAACCTTGTGTTTAAATTTCATAGATTTCTATTTACTTATACTAAAGTTATGGTGCGAAAACCAAAAAAAAATGCTTATTTGGGTCCCTTTTTGGCCCCTAATTCCTAAACTGTTGGGACCTAAACTCCCAAAATCAATACCAACCTTCCTTTTGTGATCATAAACATTGTGTTTAAATTTCATTGATTTCTATTTACTTAAACTAAAGTTATTGTGCGAAAACCAAGAATAATGCTTATTTGGGCCCTTTTTTGGCCCCTAATTCCTAAACTGTTGGGACCTAAACTCCCAAAATCAATACCAACCTTCCTTTTGTGGTCATAAACCTTATGTCAAAATTTCATAGATTTCTATTTACTTAAACTAAAGTTATAGTGCGAAAACCAAGAAAATGCTTATTTGGGCCCTTTTTGGGCCCTAATTCCTAAAATGTTGGGACTAAAACTCCCAAAATCAATCCCAACCTTCCTTTTGTGGTCATAAACCTTGTGTTAAAATTTCATAGATTTCTATTCACTTTTACTAAAGTTAGAGTGCAAAAACTAAAAGTATTCGGACGACGACGACGACGACGACGCCAACGTGATAGCAATATACGACGAAAATTTTTTCAAATTTTGCGGTCGTATAAAAAAACTTTTGAACCATTTTAGGTATATTTTTTTTTACTTTCCACAAAAATTGAATTGATTCATTTGTTAGTAATGATTTGATGCAGAACTTGATGCAGAAGTTGGTGCATGAATTTTTGTTTTCACTTGATGATATGTATGGAACCAGTGAGGACAATTTAATTGAAAGAATTAGCAAAATTGAACATATATATAACCTGAGAATCACCCATGTAAAGATTTATCTATATGCATACAGTGTTTTGGGGGAGAAAATTTCTTTAGAAAATGGCAAAAGACTGATACTAAAATAAATCCGGGTTAATATGGGAAGGAGGTCGATATTCTAGTATCAGATCAATGTATTTAGATGTCATGGTCTTTCATTATTATAATAACATTATTCTTACTTAATCAATTGTTTCAGTTACAATTTTTTCCTATGGCTTTTATCCGAGAGAGTAATTTTCAAGCGATAGTTTCGTTATTCAGGTCGTTTATAGTTGACAAAATTGTTTATTCTCGGATACAAGAGATTTAGAAAATTTAGATTTCTCTTCATTTTGTTTTATCTCACTCTTTCTTTTCAAACAGTAAAAAGATTTTAAAATTTGAAAAGCATTGGTTGATTGGTTCATAAGTTAATGCAATGACACGACTGGAAATGCCATTTTTCACTCTATCATGAACCATAACTCCTGAACGGTAAAAGTCAAAATCGTCATTATAGAACTTGACCTCCATTTTGTTGTCAATAACAACATATTAAAATTATAAATGCTTTTGATGAATGGTTCATGAGAAAATGCACGGACAACATTTGATTGCTGCCCGCCAGACAGTCTGCCTGGCGCCCTGGCCAACTGCCTTAAGTCCCCAAATCAATAACTGATATTTACTTCATAAATCCAGTTAAAAATGAATGAAATGAAACCCCATCTTCTCTTATGCTGAGCCTCTATACAATGCATTGTGTACTTACATCATTACTGACATTTTCCTGTCTCTGGAAATGATAGGCATTTCTGTTGTGGTGATGGTGGTGATGTCTGTATACATTATCTATAGAAAAAGAAAGTAATCACTATTGTGAAAAGTATTTAAATTACATAGAAAATTGTTTTGCCTTGGTTTGTGTGGTATACAATAAATCAGAATATGTTCATGTGTGCCTAAACTTCCTTTTATTACCATTTGTAAGAAACAAATATATAATTTTTTTTAAATGCATTATACAGTTTCATTAACTAAGGCTCTTTCAAAACAACATTTACTTTCTCAAAACATTTATAAAGATCTATGAACATGTCAGAAACAAAAACACCTTCTAGGAAGTTATAATGTTCACTGTTATACTACAAAAGTACTTCCCCTCTTACTGAATCATCAAATCTGAAATCTACTTAACAAATAAGTAGCTTCATATAAAACCAAATTTTCATAAATTTGTAAAAGCAGACAAGTAAAAATACAGACAGAGAAAGAGCTGATAATTTAAGACATTCTACTGACACTCTTATGTGTTGTGAATCCAAGTTGGTTTGAAAGAACAAGATGAAAATAATATTTTACACACAAATAAAATCTATTATTAGTTCTAAAATGTTCAGAAACTGCTAAATGTCATAGATAGTTTTAAGTGAACAGTACAGAAAGTTTTTATGGGTAATAAAATAACAGAAGTATGTCCCCACTCAAGCTTTGCAATTAAAATAAAATTGAACGAGACAAAAATCTAGAATGCTAAGTGACCCACTGCCTTAATTCAAACACTGTCTGCTTTTTTTTAGCTCTTAGATTTCAAAAAAATTGGATGATAAAAATTTAAATTAGAGTGTGAAAACAAAAATGGGACTGACTGTCAAGGGTAACACTTAATGATACCTTGCCTATGGTAGGGGAATAAAAATTAACCACATCATAAGTTGCTTTCCATAAATATTTACTAGCAGGAATCCTTCTTCTTAAATAATCTTATTTGTCAACAGAAAAGGGGAAAAGATATACTGGTAACTAAGGTCTGAAACATATGAAGTAATTCCCTATAGATACTTATCTTTTTAACCTATTTAAGCATGATGAATGTTTTATCTTAATTAATTAGATTAGGGATAATTAAATTAAGCTTCATATAAAAACCTAAGGATTGAAAAGACTGAATCACTGATGACAAAATATAACTTAAGAGCATTACGATGATTCTGTTGTGTAGGAGGTTAATCATCCCAACTAACTTATGTTAAAAAATGTTATTTGGGTAGCTATAGTTTCTACATAAATGCTAACCTCGATGAGTTCTGTATACATTATCTGAAAAACAGAGAAAGAAAGGTCTATACTTCAACAATTTTTCCCAGATGAGAATTCAAACTTCTAGAGAAAACTAGATAACTGACATGCTAGAAAGGGCCCCCTTCATGCATTATGGAATTTTAGTGTAAGGCATAGAAATAGCAAGCATTCTGAGAGTATTGCATGGCAATACATAGTTCCTAACTGGTAACAATTTTTTGTACTGGAACAAAATGCTTACTTGTTCATCACTTGTCATGTCATGAACTATATATCAAATTTCAAATCAATATGTTCAAGCATGACGAAAAAATTGAGGAAAACTGATTGTTTAAGTGAATTTTTAAAGTGGAAGGACCATAACTCTGCACAAAATCATCAGACTGATACAAAATTTGAACTTGGTCTGTAACTTGCATGATAAAACTTTAGAACAATTATCAAATCAATATTTTCAAGGATGTGGAAAACTGAATACTTGAGTTAATTTACAAAGTCCAAGGACCATAACTCTGCACAAAATTATCAGACCGGAACAAAATTCACAATTCAAAAAAAAAATGGTCATGATAAAACAATTTACCAATTATCAAATCAATATGATCCAGCATGAAGAAAAAAAGTGTGGACAAATTATTTGTCAGACTGACCGGTGGACAACTAAAACTAAAGTCTGTTGAGAGCTAATACTCAAAACTGATGCACATTTTGCACACATAAAAATTTGTTTAATTGGGGTAATATTTTTCATGAATTTCATGCTATAAGCAAAACATGCAATTAAAAGTAAGTGTCTAATGAAATAATATGTTCTCATTAGTTCTAACAGGTCTGTCTTTTGATAGCAATGAAATTTGACAACTGACAGATAATTTTAGACACCAGGAATCAATGTATGATCTTGCAATGGTGACAGCATGTTATGGCTGAACATCAATAATTTTTTTACGTCATAGCACAAAAAGATGTTTGCCTTCTGCTGTTGTCTACTCTATGGGCGGGATGTTGTCCCTTTGACACATTCCTCATTTCCTTTCTCAATTTTATTCTTCAAATTTCAAGATTTTTTTCACAAAAAGAACACTTTTAGTATAAAAAGCACAACAAAATTGAGATTTTATCATACCTGAGATAACTAAGTTTCTTTTTTTACGAAAACAAATTAATCATTTTTTGTAGACATCAAAATACACACAGTTTGACATTGTGAGTAAATTTGAAATAGCATATTCTATACTTGAACTTACTTGTACTGACATGTCAACTTTGCTTAAACCCTAGCATACAATAAAGAGTAATTTTGTTTTTAACAAGTAAAATCCCCCTATTTATGCAAATTACTAATTAAAACACCTATGTATGATGGATTAAAACTGTACAAAATTTCAACTGTTCCTATCTAGAGTTCAGAGTTTCTACATTTACATAAAGAATTTCTCAAATTTGTGATATTTTAAACAAAAATTAAGTTTTTACCAGGATTAATTTGCCAATTTTTAACATATTTTGCTTGTGCAAAAATTTCATCAGCATCCTATCTATCAAGAGATTTTGCATTAACGAATTGTTTTTGAAGGTCATACAGCTGTTATTACTATGGACACACATTTTAATATTTTTCTACTTCCCTGAACAATGATTTTATGTAAAGAATTTTGCCATAGTACTTCGTCTTGAAGTTGTGTATTAATGATTGTCAAATTTTTTGTTTATTGTCCTATTGAATTTTATGAAAACAAGGTGCATGTGACACAAAAATAATATCCACTCCTGTGCATTAGGTTTTTCAGAACTTTAATTTTAGTACTTTGTCTTGAAGTTGTCATTAATGATTGTTGACTTTTTGTTTATTGTCATATTATGTTGGATGAAAACAAAGTTGTATGCGACACAACAAAAATATTCATTCCTGTGCATTAGATTTTTCAGAACTTTAATTTTGGTATACACATGCAATGAATAGTGCTGGATTTACTTTTGTGTATGGAAAGATAACACACTAATAACTACTGGAAATTATTGTACAATGTTTAAGAGCGCTTTAAACAAAGTCATGAATTTTTCATCAACAATGATTTGATAAAATGACACAAGGTAATTATCCACATATAGGATTTTTTACAAATACTATTTAAAGTGCTATTTGATGCTTTTTCAGACCATTTCTTTTCCTTTCTGTGGAGATCTCTTTTCGTTTGATTTCTGTAGATGCGTCTCCTTTATTTCTTGTCTGAATACATCTTTTTTCATTTCACAAGTGTAGGAACAAATTTACAGATACCGACTTTCCAAAACTCATACATTTTGCTTCTCTTGAACACCAAAATATCTATATTTGTACTTACTCGTAGGAAAACCACCGCCAAAGAACATGTTAAATAATTCTTCTGGTGATACTTCAGCTGAAATTAAAATATTAATTATTATCATCTTGATATAAAAGAGTGATAAATTGCACTTTGCTGCACAAAAAACGACAAAATAGAATAAATGTTTTAAGTATCCTGACTATAAACAAGAGGCTCATATATAAATGCCTGAAACTCTCCGGAGTACCCAGTCAAAATTATCAAAAATCTTGATCAAACCATACAAGTGTGTGACAGATGGCTGCCACTATTGCTAAAATTTCAATGTTACATGAAAGTGATGTTATTACTTTCCGATTTTCTCTCTGACAGAAGATTTGACCAACTCTGCAGCTGAACACTTGGCTGTTAACTTCTTCAACAGATTTTGGAAAGCTTTTAAGAAGAAAGTTTCTAAATTTTAAGATATAAATTATTTTTTTTCCAATTTTTTTTTTTTATCATATTTGAAATAACAGTTTGATCATCTCATAATCCATCTGAGTTTACATTCATGTTGAAAATTTGGCTCTATGTGTTGGTCTAGCAAGGTTTGTACTTAGTTCACTTTAAATCCTGAGTATGCACTGAAATAATTGCCACTTGATCGTAGATATTCATCAATCCAACTATCTTAAGATGATAATTCAATTTTCAACATGTAAAGTTTACTAAAACTGAACAAAAAAATCCATTATTGTTGTTTTCTTAATCTTTCCCTTTTTTATGTGAGAAATACAAATTAAAAAGTTAATAAGCCACAAATGCTCATTTTTTTTTAATTTTCCATTTTTAATATACAGGTACAGGCAAAATTATATAGATGCATGCATCAAGCCTCATGTCGGAACTTTTTTCAATAAATTTAATTAATTTTTACAGGAAATCAACAGTGAACACACAGTTTTGCCATATTTTGAATTAGAATGGAAGAAAAATTATCTGTGGTTTAGCAATGGTACTTACTTTCATAATATTGTTGATGATTATGTTGACTAGATTCTTCCTCTGGTCCATGTACATCATATTTCCTTCTTTTATCTGCATCACTCAGGACAGCAAATGCTTTACCAATAGCTGAAAATTATAACATACAGCTGTCTTATTATGTCAAATGAATACTGTACATGGGTAAATTCAGAAATCATTGCATGCATAAAATTTATCATTTGGATTTTTGAATAATGGACAAAATGAAAAATTATCATTTCCATTTCAGGAATGCCTGCATAAAGATATTTGCATCTGATATCAGAATTAACATTAACATGAGAAACAAGATGAACAATATTTTAAGGATTATAGGCATGGCTTTTTTTAATGTTTCAATTGAAAGAAACTCTAATATCCTATCAATAAAACAAAAAAACATCAGATTATATGTTTAAATGTAATATCGTCATACAGGCTTCTGAAAACTTTGTCTTTCCCTACCTTTAAAAGCTTCTGTGGCTCCTGGAGCTTTGTTTTTGTCAGGATGCATCTGTAATGCCAACCTTCTGTAGGCTTTCTTCAGATCATTCTCTGTTGCATCTTTTTCAACATTGAGGATCTCATAGTAACATTTAACCTTTTTTATTCTAAAAATTGAAAAATGCAACTTGGTATTAAATTTTATCTACATTTTATAGGATTTTGTCGAAATCATTGTGTACAAACTGTCACTACAAGTACAACAATGTGCATTGAGTACCAACTTAATAATCACATACAAATTACATCATGTGTACATGTGAAATCTGGAAAGGGGTACATAGTCTACATGTTCAATGCAGAATATATTCTACAAACAAGTGTTTGTATTATCACTGAAATACAAGGGAATCAGCATTTATAAAAAGAAAGTACATTTTGGGTTTTTTTTTTTTTTTGTGGCAAATAATATGGTTACTGATACCATTTTGACTGGGACACTTGTCTCATTGTTACTCAAACTGACACATCTTCTTGTTTTCACATTAGGTTAAATTAAGGGTTATGTCATATTGATGATTTATCTTATTTAAGAAAATAATGCAATATTATGTTGAAGCCCACAGATTCAAGATAATGGCAACTTCTCCTTTAAAGGAAGTAAGAATCCATTTCTAAATACAACTTTATTCCATTTCTATCTGTTTAAATATGTTACATTTCTTTTTAAAAAGAGTCAAATTGATTGTCAGAATCAATTCAGGTAATGAAGAATCACACCTAAAAATAACTACAAATCACACAATATGCCACACACCTTTTGACTGCTTCTAGATTTTCTTTTGTGTATTCTATTTCTTTCTTTTCTGGTTCATTTTTTTCCTCTTTTACCCTGCTTTGGCTGCCTTTTCTTTGACGGACACCTTCAGTGTTATTTGGTTCACTTTGATTATCTTTTTCAGCTGTATCATTTATTTCAGTTAAACTTTCAATTAAATCTGTGAATTACAAATTTGTATATTTTCATTACTTCTAATAATTTTTTTTTAGAAAAATGGAAATAGGAAATTGACTTTTAAATTACAATACATACTAATTTAAATCTTTTTTTCTCCTTTCATACGTGTGATTACAAATTTAAGAAAACAATGTACCATATATATTTATTTCCAAATTGTTACCATTTGAATCACTAATAGTACAGTAGACTCAACCTAATCGGATATCAGCTAAACGAATAAATAGGCTATTGTAATATTATTTCAAAACACCAAACCCTTCCCCATATGTTTAGTGTTAAAGGGAAAATTCACGATTTTTTACTTATGGTTTAAATATGTTCATTATGACATAATATATATATTCACAAAGTTTTATCGCTATATGTGCAGTAATAAAGGAGAAATTCAATAATTAATGAAAAAATATTAACTACTTCCTGTAGGTCGTGACCGTTTTCTCCTGGTTTTTGCATGCCGGGATTTAAAATACAATCATTAAAAGTCTTGGTGTTTAACTATATTTTAACGTAATCGTAAGCGCGCCGATGACTTATGCTATATCTAATAACCATCCGATAATAAGAAAATAAAACGCACAGACGTGCAGTTTGTACACGTTCATGAGATAATTTTTCTATATTTCCCTAAATATTTCGATTTATTTTTGTAGACATCACAAGATATTTTTATTATTATTATTTTGCTTTAATATATGCTTTTTCATACTCATAAAGTGAATAAATTGAAGTATATAACTTTAAACTGTTAAGACAATATATAGGTTACGCTTATTGACCTTTTACTATCTACGTTATTATCTAGGTTGATGCGATGTGTGTATTATTCTCCGACAATACTTGTGAAGGTAAAAGGTTATTTGCAGATTGTTAATTAGCTTGGCCTCTAGGGCACTCCGTGCCAGGTGCGACTGTCTATTCGGATCAGTGGATTATAAGACTGTGCATGGAGGTCGCGTTTAATACACAAATTTAAAATACATTTTCAAGGTGTTGACAAATACAAGCGAATCGCCGTGGAATTATTTAATTATATTTGATGCTATTATTTGATTTGAATTCAAATAAGTAACTAAAGTAAAAAAATGAACCGGTTAAAGTATGGAAATTAAATTTAGTTTTCGGAATAAAATTATATACACTCTTATGATTTATTTATGTTTTTTAAAAAGGGAAAATAGAACTAGTTTTACAAAAGCATTTTAATTGTCTTATAAAGAAATGAACGGGAACACTTAAATTTAGACATTTGAAAGCCATGATCAAAGAAAGGTGTACCTGTATTACATTTTTACTTCTAGCGTTTGGCATTAGATTTTAGCTGAGACTACTATAACACAGTCTCAGATTTAAGTGAGGTCGGAAGGGTTAATCTTATGAAAAATAATTATCTGATATCATTTGGATTATGGAAGGAGCTATACTATAAAAAATACATACATTTATTACCAATACACTCGAGATCAAAGGTTGTTAATTTTGCTGTTCAAGTTAACTTTTACTCACATATTTTTATATTTTGATTTGAGCGTGCTTGTTTTTATATGACAGTTTTTTCAGTTCTCTTATCTCGTTAGACGAAAGCAAACCTGCACAGTATATTCTGCATTTGTATAGTCCGAAGTTTACAAATTGATATTCTTATTTCACATGTAAAATGAATGAACAGTTATTAAAATAAAAGGGCATTCATTTCAAAATATACCACTGTTTTCTAGAGTGAAAATGAAGTCACATATGTGAGGATAAAAACTAGACGAATTACTTATATAAAATAACGGGACCAAAAATTATATATAAAAACGGAAGAATAGGTGCTGAAATATAAATAAAAGTAAAATTGAAATTAAATAACATTGGGATAATCTATACGTATTCTTACAATCACTCTTAAAAATTGTTAGATTTTGTACACAGGCCGTATATCACGTACAGTTTTATATTGCTATGGTATATTTTATAAATTTTACCTGTGCACACCTGGTTCACTCGCGATCACGCAAGTGATTCATTGACCTTGTTCATTGTGTATTAAATTAAACAAGCCTCCCAGGAAGTCGACCGTTAGAATACCCGAATATGTCACATTTACAATACCCCGGTAATTACCTGAATTAAGCCATGCTGATTACAAGAAGACAAGTTTTTGAACGAGGGTCAAGTTAGGTAAAAACCCAAAATAAACTAAAAATATACGTTAGAAAAAAAAGCATTTAAAAAAACTTTTACATAGGAGATAAATCTCAGTTTATAATAAGTATCGGCGGACTTTTTTTTCACTTTTATTGAGACTACTTTAACATTATTATAGCATAATTCATACAATACTTGATACTGTATCTGGGTGCCAAAAATGTAAATTTATTGACCAGCTAAAACCATTGTACGATATTATGTCATTTACAGCTTTTTAACCTGACCTCAGCATTGTACGTTGAATATTTTAAAACCCTCTTAAAAAATTAAGATGTTTTTTAAAGTATTTTTTAAATTATTCTTATCAATCTTAGTGAAGCATTACTTGATTTGATGATCTTGAAAACTATGTAGACTTCTTCAGCTTACATTACTTGGTCGGGTAGAAAATCCATCAGCTTGACAAGTCATATTAACACTGATTAACGGACATGTCATGCCGTGTACTAGGACTTTGTGGTAATTAGATATCCGTGGTCATTAGTTTTCAAGATGGCGTCTTGCCGAGAATCTAGAGTCGATTTTAAAAATCTAATAACTCACTTATCTAGACAAATAAAGCTTTAATATTTTGAGAATATGCTTATTTATTTAGGATGAACATAATATCAAATTTTTATTTTTTTGCGAATTTTCCCTTTAATTTCATCGTGTAATCGAATATCGGATAAGAATAGTCAGGTAAATTTGTTCAAAACCATGCCCAATCGGATATTTTCAATGTTTTTCTGACAGGAAAAGGACCTGGAAGTTGCAAATTTACAATCTTGCAGGCAACAAGATTTTGTTTTTACTGAATAACTCAAGTCTCTCGAGAGCCTGTGTCGCTCACCTTGGTGCATATTAAACAATGGACACAGATAAATTCATGACAAAATTGTGTGTTTTGGTGATCGTGATGTGTTTGTAGATCGTACTTTACTGAACATTCTTGTTGCTACAATTATCTTTATCTATAATGATCTTGGCCCAGTAATTACTGTGTAAAATATTTTCTAAAAACTTATGAAAATTTTTAAAAGATTACTATATAGGGCAATAACTCCTTAAGGGGTCAACTGACAATTTTGGTCATGTTGACTTATTTGTAGATCTTACTTTGCTGAACAAACATTATTGCTTTTTTACAGTTTATCTCTATCTATAATAATATTCAAGATAATAACCAAAAACTGCAAAATTCCCTTAAAATTACTAATTCTGTGGCAGCAACCCAACAACAGTTTGTCTGTTTTGTCTGAAAATTTCAGGGCAGATAGATCTTGACCTGATACACAATTTAACCCTGACAGATTTGCTCAGAGTTATAAGCCAAAATCTACATTTTACCCCTATGTTCTATAATTAGCCATGGAGGCCATCTTGGTTGGTTGGCAGGGTCACGCCACACATTTTTTAAACTAGATACCACAATGATGATTGTGGCCAAGTTTGGTTAAATTTGGCCTGGTAGTTTCAGAGAAAAATGTTTTTTAAAAGAATACTAAAATTTTAGAAAAATGGTTAAAAATTGACTATAAAGGGCAATAACTCCTTAATGAGTCACTTGACAAAATTTCCTTAAAATTACTAATTTGGGGCAGCAACCCAACAACGGGTTGTCCGATTTGTCGGGAAATTTTAGAGCAGATAGATCTTGACCTAATAGACAAATATATTCGATGTCAGATTTGCTCTAAATGCTTTGGTTTCCAAGATATAAGCCAAAATCTACATTTTACCCCTATGTTCTATTTTTAGCCATGGCGGCCATCTTGGTTGGTTGGCGTGTCACCGGACACATTTTTAAAACTAGATAGCCCAAATGATGATTGTGGCCAAGTTTGGTTAAATTTGGCACAGTAGTTTAAGAGGAGAAGATTTTTTAAAAAGTTTACAGACGACGGACGACAAGTGATGAGAAAAGCTCACTCGACCTTTCAGGTCAGGTGAGCTAAAAAGGAACTATTTCTCGATAAATTGTTGTGTTTATTTATTATCTATCTTCCTTTATCATGAGAATTAGATGCCCTTATATTCAAATGGTTCGAATTTACAAGACTCAATTGACAAGATCAGTACCAGTACAATGCTGTTAAGAGAATTTGATAAAACTCAAAATGCTCACAGAATCAGAAATATAATCTCAACTGAATGTACATGTACCTCCTTCTGAATATTTTTTTTTGAAAATTGGACTACATAGCACTAAGGTGTATCATCATTCCTGAAAATCATATAAAACAACAACCATTGGCAGGGGTCACCACACCAGGCGAAGTGAGCGACAAAGTCGCTCTAGGTCTCCCCACTTCGCTCTAGAGAAGCTCCAGGGAGAAGTTTATGTCACCCTCGATTTTCAGTAAAATTCCCCAATGTCGCCTCATGATTTTTGATAAATTCTCGATTCAAACGTAAATGACCGATAGGTATTGAAATACAAAACATGTTTCCCCAAAGTCAGAACTGATTTCTCCGCGATAGTATCATACATCAACGTAAAAATTGCATGCCCGGGTGTACTATAAGCAAGAAAAAAGAAAAATCTCGATTTTGTTATGATTGTTTATTGTCCGCCATCTTTGTTATTGAAAATTGTAGATGGCGCCATTTCATCTTTTCATCTCTCATCATTTACCTTATCCATATTAAAATGCACTATTAATTTTGATGTTCTTATATTTACTGACAAAATGTGATGTCCCATAAAAAATTTCAGATTTCTTTTAAAAAACGGAATATTATCAACTGGTATTCGCTTGTATTTTTACTACGTATGTAGTTTAGTACACTGCCGGGAACCAGCACAACAATTATAAACTACAAAACGCAGTCGGTTTTTTGTTCAGGATTTTGTTTTACAGACTGATACATGTGCTTTGTTTCAGCTAAAGGTCCTTTAAACAGTATTTTAATGAATATCTGCTCATTAATTTGATAAGGAACGGAAATATTTACTTCCAAAGTCGTATATTTTTAAAAAATATAAAGTTAGAATTAATGACGTGGATCGCACCGTATTTGTTTTCGATTTACAAGTACCTATTCAATTCCGGTTATGAAAAATACGACTTTTCCGGTGTTACTTTTTGTGATTTAGTTATATTTAAACACTCGTGAAGTGTTTTAGAATCAATAACATACATTTCTAACGGCAACTTGATTTTGGAAATCGGCATTTCCATGAAAATACCGCAAATGTGTGCGATTACATGTACACGATTTGAAATTAACAGTTTTACTTTACGTTTTCAACACATGTATGTCAAACAGTTTTCTCTCTGAATTCTTATTAAATATTATTTTAAGAACACATGCATATTGAATCATGATCTTAGCTATGAAACCGTATTTTAACTTTTCTTAATTGATTATCATTTTTGTTTTAAAAGGTTCTTGGACTTGGTTTAATTTTAAAATCTTTGAAATGCAGCATAATTTGATCCAGGTCAAATCTTCAATTCATTCAGACCTATCAGAATAAACATAGCTCTTATGCCACTAACTTATGGTCCTTATGTCATGATATTTTTTGACAATTTGCATAGGACCACATGTAAATAAAAAAGTATTTCTTTCATGGCAAGACAAGGACTTACAAAATGTACTTCCTTAGCAATTGTCATGAAAAAATTATTAGAAAAGTGACAAAAAGTTTTATTCATAAAAAGTATAAACGTGATCTGTCGATTTTCCCTGAAGTCTCTCTGTTGGGCCTTCACTTCTCCCTGAAGTCTCCCTATTGGGTCTTCACTTCTCCCTGTTTGGCTGCCAGGGAGAAGTGACTTCTCCCTATAATTTTGAAGTGTGGTGACCCCTGATTGGCAACAGTGCTTAATAAGAATATGCCAAATTGTTGTATAAAGAGAAAATATTCAAATTAAGGATCATTTGAAATATGTTAAGTTGAATGGCCAGAAAGGAAGAACTACATTGTGTTCTAGTACATGTACTACTATAGATATATGTCATTCCTTCGTTAGACATGTAACAGATGCTTTCATGAGTTGGTGGAACATTAAGGAATGTTTGTGGCAGACATGACAGATCATGAGATGACCACTTACTTATAGTTACTTATAGTACTGGTACCGCCAAGCCAGATTGGTTCCGGCCAGATGAACGAAAAGCAAATGGGACCCCCCCCTTTTTTTATACATTGCTTTATTATTTTGTTATTTTTTTCTGTTATTCTTTATACTCCCTTGTATATTCAAGATATTCTTTGGTTATCTTACAAAATTTCTCTTTTTCTTGCACCCACTGGAAGCGTTGAGTATTGGTCAAGTTTGACAGATCAATGTAGAATGTAGACACAACTTATGACACACATAAAACAGGATATGCAAACCCTTCCAGAGCACTTAATATCTTCATGTTATTTCTTCTTCTTCCGAATATGGGAGTAGACTCCTGAGGGGGGATAGGACCTATATCGGGACTCCAGGATCGCTGATCGTTTTTTATTTGTCAAAAAATATAATTTTGGTATCTTCGGACTCGGTCTCTTTTTTTATTTGTAATTTCGTATACACTTCATTTTATTTTTGTACCTTTCGCTTTTTGGGAAGGATATAAACGTTCAGCTTTGTTTAAAAATTTCAGGGCCTTTTCTCTGTCTCCTAGCTTGGAATATTTAATTGCAAGCGATATACATCGCTCGCTTTCGTCTTTATTTCCATCCATTTTGTTTTTGTCATTCCGAAGTCGATTTGAGAAAAACATTCCGATTGGACAATAGTGGAAGAGGTCTCAAGTGTATTTTAATCAGTAAGTAGTGAATTTTGATTTAAGAAAACACTGAATACCACACAACTTGTTATAAAATTAAAATATTTTATCTAAAAAAAATCGGTTTAATGTTTTAAAAAACCTGTAACTTTCCTTATACCAAAAAGGGAACGAAATGCAGACGAAATGATAATAGCCAATCGAAACATCGTTTACATATAAAACAAGGATGACGTTTACATTAAAAGATTGCAAAGCAATCACTTAATCACGTCCCCCCTTTTTAGCTCACCTCAGCTTTTCTCGTCACTTGGCGTCCGTCGTCGTCCGTCGTCTTTAACTGTAACATAAATCTTCTCCTCTGAAACTACCGGGCCAAATTAAACCAAACTTGGCCACAATCATCATTGAGGTATATAGTTTAAAAGATGTGTCCGGTGACCCGGCCAACCAACCAAGATGGCCGCCATGGGTATAAATAGAACATAGGGGTAAAATGAATATTTTGGCTTAGGGGACGACCATTTGATATTCTGGGGGAGGGGGGGCAGGAGGATTTTGAAAATAGATAACTTGGCCTTCATAATCACAAAAATAAATGGTTTGTTCTGTACACGTGGTAGTTTGAAAATAAATTACCTGACTTGCAATGTTTTGAAAATAAATAACTCAGCAGGTATAATCGAAAGTATGAGATGGCACCAGATTCTTCATAAATTCATCTTTTTTCCCCAAAAAATCGGGAAACTCTTCCCAATTTTTTTAATAATAAAAGTATAAATATTATTTAAATATACTTGAAATGTCTGAAAATTGGTTTCATTTATCTTGAGGTTTATTGTCTCAGGAAACCTTACCTCACTTTTATTTTATTACAGGGCCGTCACTACATTGAGGCAAAATGAATGCCTCGTGTAGGAAATTTCAAAACCAAAAGCTTGTCTCCATATCAAATTGTGTTCACGGCGAGTGCCTTGCATGAAGCAAGTTCTGTTTTCCCTCAGACGTAGCCCTGATCTTTCGGGATCAATGTTTCTTATTTATTTGTCGTTTGTTCATTGATTGCCCTTCTGTATTCTGTTAGTGTTGCATTCCTTTTGTAATCTAGTAATTTTGTTATGAACTTGATCATGAGTTTAAAAAAACAGTAACCACAGACTTAACTATGTGAATTACATTTTTGCTTTATCATGCACATTGTCTTTTGATGTTGTCCCTAGAAACTTAAGTCTTACACTGAATTTATACATCTTGCTTTGAGACCAAAATCATTGTCAAAAAATTATTAAAAACTTGCATTTTCAGATTATAAAAGGGTCTTCGGAACACCCAGAAAGCATGATTTTGCATCATTTGTTCTATAGCTTCTTGGGCTTGCAGTTGCTCCAAAACCCTTCAAAAAAAAATTTTCCTCGCTCCGCTCGGCGAAATAATTTGCCAATACTTTTAAAACAGGCTAGTAACAACAAAACTTGAATAATATGTATGTATGCAATACATGTATATGCAGTTGGGGATATAAAGAGGTTCCTTTCTGCAGAGGAAGATGATTAATTCTGATTAAATGGTACATAATGACTTTACTATACATGTATCATTTAAAAACTGTTAGTTTAGCCCCCCCGAATATCAAATGGTCGTCCCCTTATATCTCTGAAACCGTATTTAGAGCAAATCTGACATGGGGTCAAATTGGTTATCAGGTCAATATTATTATAGATAGACGGATAACTGTAAACAGCAATAATGTACAGCAAAGTAGGAGCTCTACAAATAAGTCAACATGACCAAAGTGGTCAATTGATCCCATAAGGAGTTATTGCCCTTTATAGTCATTTTTTTACAATAATTTTGTAATTTTTGTAAATTTTTAAAACATATTTTTCACTTGGCCAATTTCATTATAGATAGAGATAATTGTAAGCAGGAAGATTGTTCAGTAAAGTAAGATCTACAAACACCTCACCATTACTAAACACAATTTTGTCATGAATTCGTCTGTGTCTTTTGTACAATATGAACCAAGGGGAGCGACACAAGCTCTTTAGAACCTTTAGTTTTATTTGTCATCCCTTATTTTATATGTAATATTCTTTCTAGATTGTCTACTAAAGTAATTTTTATTTAGTATAAACGTATTTTGCTATAATACAAGTGATTCACACTTAACATACGAAAAGAAAAGAAAAACAGAAAAAGGGGTTCCATTCTCCAACCATCATGACTATGTTGATGATTAGGATTTATCTAACTATATATCAAACAATCAGGTTAAATACTCTCAAAAATGCAGGTTGAATCACGCAAATTTGTATAAATGTGTATCTTAATGTTATCAATTTGATATCCTTAACTCTTGTCTTTTAATCTTCGGGTTGATATATCCTGGAAAACTGCACCTGATTTCATATAAATTCATAGCACTGATGTGTGGTTCATATTTTATATGTATAATTAAATGATGTTATGCCCAAAAAGGCGCAAGTCAGGGTCGACCGTGCAAGGATTGTATAGCCAGTCCAGGTCGTTAAAAACTTCCATTTGTTGTTGGTTCATATTTTATAATCGTATGTAAGGGAGCTATACCATTTGATTTTCTAGAGGGGATAGAATTAAAAATGTTGTCCTGCCTTTTAATATTTTACTCTATTCGATCCTGCCCTTCTTTTTATCAGTTTATCCTGACTTTTTTTTTAACATAAATTGTTATCCTGCGGCCTTTTATTTGCAAAGTGTCTCATCTTGCCTTATATTTACTCAAAAGTACTTTGTCCTGTCTTACATAATTTCAAATTTCATCCTAGCCCCCCTCTAGAAATCAAATGGTAGCTCCCTAAGTGAACGACCATATAATTTAAAGGGTTGGGATGGGTTTTTTCTTTAAAAAATATTCTGATCCCAACTTGGTCAATCAGAAGACAAAAAAAATATATATTTGGACTCTATACCCACCCACCTTTTTGCGGTAGAATGTCTTTGAGTTATGATAGCAAGGTCTCCTACAAATTAGAAAAATCTACAACAATCTCCGCTAACACCCCTAACTAAGAGATTCATATTGCATATGTATGAGTTTATAAAGCTACAGTTATAAAGCTTCAGCTCAAAAAACAGAAGCTGGAGATCATGCGAACATTTTATTTTGATTCTGTGTTCCTATGCAAACCAACCTATAACCAGAACACCTCAACAAAATATCTCAACCAATCATTGAAATACATGGTGCTGGTAGTTGTGACAAAAATCAATACAGAAACGTCACAAAAATAAATAACCCTTGTTTCCAGATCGTCAATGTGTCTAAGCCAATTGTACATGTTTTCAATAATCTGAAATGAAACCGGTTCACTTAATAATTACTTCAACACTCCAAACAACAGCCCGACGGAAGCAAAGTGAAACGAGACAGATCACAACAGTTCACCTGACCAATACTAGTATTAGATTTTGCAAACGAAAATGTCTACTTTCTACGTGATTTTTAATTGTCCTTTCATTATATCTGTTTTTACTTTTATCTGATTTTCGGAGGTAGTGCCCAGTTGCGGATTTACCGGTGGCACAGGGGGCACGTGTCCCCTCCCAAGTTCAGGTCACCAAAATTTGTTTCTAACATAATTTTATTGCTACTGAAACTTCTTATCTAGCGAGGAAATTGTCACAGCTTGACTAGACTTCTTAAACTGGCTGTCAATTAGTACCAGTGTCCACATGCGTGATTTATGACAACTTATCACACCTGTGTGTCATTATGTCTCTATGCAAAAGTTTTTATGTAAAATACATTTACATGTTGATTGGAATAGCTCAAATTTGTATTGGTTTATAATATAATACCGATTAAGATCGATTACCAGGAGAAACTTCTATGTGTATTTGAAGAATAGGTACACATATATGTGTAATGTCGATAATGTTGGTATACATCTATTTTTGGGTATCTCTTCATTCCAAAATACAGTACTCACAATAACATTTCCTGTAAATGTACGTTTTTTTTTCAAAACTGTCTTTTTGTGAATTTATTCAGCAACTAATTAAACTATCTATTGGTTGATAACATACAAGATATGTTTTTTTAACGGAATGTCATATTTCATTCCCCTCTTATTTTCAAGGGAAGTCAACAATTTGTTTTACCCTTTCCCCTAATGCTTTCCCCCGGTCCAGGAGAAATGTATTGACATTTCCTAATAATTAATTATAGATAAAATGCTATTGATTTTCGTTAAAATTTTCTTTGTAACAGAATCTAGGACTTATACATTTCTCTAAAAGCCCAAGCATGCAGTCATATTTGTTTTCATTTTTTAGATATTAGAATAATGTGCAAAAAAGCAAGTCTGGAAGCGAGGCCAAATAAATATAGATTATAGTATTAATGAATGGGTGTTTTTATAATGGCCCTGTTATATGTCCAATGTCAGTCATAATGGTCGAGCCGGGAAGTCTATAATGGCCCGAGGCAACGCCGAGGGCAGGGGCGGATGCAGGAATTTTCGAAAGGGGGGTGCTAACCCAGGGCACCCAGGGCAAAGGGGGGGTGCAAAACATATGTCCCGATACAAATGCATTGATCGGCAAAAATAAAGGGGGGGGTGCGCACCCCCGGAACCCCCCCCCCCCTGGATCCGCCACTGGAGGGCTATTACAGAGATCCGAGGCCATTATTACTGACCTAGGGCATATAACAGGGCCATTATAAAAACACCCATTTCTTAATACATTTATTAACCAATTGAACAAAAGTGTATGTGTTGCTGCTAACTTGATGTACTGTCTTACTCTTTTAATGACAGTACAGTTTAGTTTGAACAAAGTAATTTGCACTTCACCATTATAAAGCTTTAGGTATACCAAATATCCAAAATATTAAGTTGAAAGAGATATGTGTTAAAAAACAGGATGAACAGTGATCCCTTTATATGGTTCTTTAATGTTGGTTGCTGGTTACTAAATTAAATAAAATACTAAAAGGTATTATACTCTTTACAACTTAGTTTTATCAACTTTATTAAAAACCCTAACAGGACTTAATACAGACAAACTGGGCATTAATACAGGGCCATTACAGAAAAACAAGGCCATTACAGAAAAAACAGGGACATTACAGAAAAACAGGGCCATTACAGAAAAAAAACAGAGTCATTACAGAAAAAACAGGGACATTACAGAAAAACAGGGCCATTACAGAAAAAAAACAGAGTCATTACAGAAAAACAGGGCCATTACAGAAAATATGTAATTTTTAATAAACAGTCACTTTTGGCAATAATGCACTTATAGTTGGTTAATAAAATAGAATATAGAGGACTTTCAGAGGTGATGAAATATAAAGAAAATATTGATTGATTGTTGTATTGTTGTTAAACGTCCAGTGGCAAATATTTGAAGCATGTTTAGGTCGAATATAATAAAGATCAATTGGCAGGAAAATAAAGAATAAAGTGAAAAAGAAAAAAAAAATAACATAGAGAAATATAGAAACGTTGATTTTCAGGTTGCAAGTAAGCAATATATAAAGACACAGAGTTACAAATCATCATAAACTAACCTTTCGCTTGAAACAGTGTTTCTATATCTTAGAAAGAATCTCACCTGGACGTTTTCTTAGCCGTGCCATGATGAAATTGTGAAAGTGAGTAAGGGTAAGGGTAAGGGATGTTTTGGAACTTCGATTATCAAGAAATTGATTATAAAAACCAGAAATACAATGTAATGTAACAATTGTTTGTACTTTAACTGCTAAAAACCTATTATATTTTTCTTCAAACGCAGCTTCGCGTTTGACACCTTCCTTTGAAGTATATAAGGCAGTCTATAATATTTATGGAACTTGAATAAACCGTAGGTCAGTCCGTAAATTAATCACGTTGATTCTGTTAAACTGACTGTTTTATATACTTTCAATGTTAAAAAAGATGGAATGGTCTCTTTTGATACTCAAATAAGTTGAAGACAACCCATGCTTTGCACATTTTAGGGGGTTGCACGCCTACCACGCCCGCGCCTAAATCCGCCCCTGGACTAGGAAATAACAGAAAATGATAAAAGTAAGCATGCAGAGGTATTTAGAGAAAACAGTACGTCAGTGTTTTGATTTTATTGTACATTGTTGTGCGTTGTTACCATGAGGTAATTGGCTGATTGAAATAGTCTCTAGACTTTTCTTAAAGTCCGAAATCTTACGAAAATTTGTCAACAAAAACATGCGAAAGTTGTTCAGATGCTTCCTTATTTTGTTTTTGCTGTTATTTTGCACAATTTTATTGTTTTTGCTGATAATGAATGATGTAAGTATGTCCAAGAGACACGTAATTATTCCTCATCGGACAGCACCCAACATGTGACATACTGTCATATTTGCCGGCTTGTTTCATTTTTTCGATCTGATAATTTTACCTAGAGTAGTCTAAGATCTGTGTCGATCAGCCCATAAAAAGAGTCGTTTCATCCCAATTTTTAAAAAAAATATTACAAATTTTAATATTTTCCAAAATGTTTAAAAAAAAGTTTGAATTCAGTTTTTCTGACATATTGAAGTCAACACAATGGTCAAGGTACATATGTATTCACTAAGAATAAAGATAAATGGTATTTAAACCAATCTTGAGTTTTTAGCTCACCTTCCCCATAGGGCCAATTGAGCTTTATTTTTAGCTCACCTGGTCCATAGGGTTATGTTAGTCCGAGATTACTCTGACATCCAACGGCTGTTTTGCTGGCAGAGCTCGTCCCATATCAAAAGGTGGATATTTCCCCATCAAAAATGGATGCGCTGCTTTGTTGCTTCTGGGGCCGCCTGACGACATTGGAATTATATAAATCTGACATCAATATGTTCATTTTTTTTTCACTAATCTCTTCATTTTTTTTTAAAGTTTCATCTACCTGCCACCCTTTATTTTCTCATATTCAGACAGTTTTTAAATAAGAACAATGTCTATTTATTCACACACGTCTTTAATGTAGAACAATGACCACGGTCATCTGTAATGAAACATAAAACATTATAAGCATTAATAGGCACAGTTCAGTCCATAGTTATAAGTAGCAAATGTACATAGGCAATTATAACCCTCTAGTTTTCACAGTGACCCATTGATTCAGACATTTTTATTTTCATTTTCAAAAGTTACAAGAGACTTTGCTGCCTCCAGACGGAAGTATGCAAATATTTATGCTAATTTCAGCATTCTGTATATTTCTTCAAACCCTTATTAGGAGATCGGTATTGAACATTTAGTAGCCAACCATGATAACAATCAGAAACACTCAAACATTTATCTTACTTGCATCGTAAATGAACAAGGTGTTATGTATGTATTCATATTGACCATGGGTAATTTGCATAAATCAGCTCCCATAATCCATTGTGCTTAACTTTTTCTTGTTGATCAAATGACAATCTTTCAAAATGACCTATGTATAGCTACTTTATATAAATTTATTAATTTTCTTTTGCAGACATTTGAAGATGTAAGAGATGATTTTCTACTGAATGATTATTTGAATAATAATGATGAGGGTAAGTTTACATATATATACAAATACAGTCTTGCTCCCATATAAAGCAATCTGTAATATGGATATTTCTTTCTAGGTAACAGTTGATTTTGGGGTCCTCTTCTCTGTTCACGTTTCAAGTATGTCAAAATCATTTGGCAAGCCACACTTTTCCTCCTGTTTCTAAATTTCGTACAAATAATTTATATTTTCTGACAATGTACATATATTATAATATGTAGAGACAACAACATCTGGGTTACCGCAAGGTGATAGTTTTATTGAGTCGACATGTTTCGCCGCTAATGCGGCATCATCAGGACAATATTACAGAGTTTACATGTTCATAAAGTGTATATAATGCGGTTGTATTAATTATGACGTAAAAGAATAAAAGTGAAAGTGAAAATGTAAAATAGTGTTCATAATGTAGCAAGAATAAAAGTTAAAAATAGAAATAAAAACAAATGTTTATCTTGACTGATATGTTCCGTAGTCACTGTGATTGAGGTTCATATATAAATAGACTAACTTTCATTTTTAACTATACTAGATTCTTATTTTAATTTCACTTTCACTTTCTATTTATATATGAACCTCAATCACAGTGACTACGGAACATATCAGTCAAGATAAACATTTGTTTTTATTTCTATTTTTAACTTTTATTCTTGCTACATTATGAACACTATTTTACATTTTCACTTTCACTTTTATTCTTTTACGTCATAATTAATACAACCGCATTATATACACTTTATGAACATGTAAACTCTGTAATATTGTCCTGATGATGCCGCATTAGCGGCGAAACATGTCGACTCAATAAAACTATCACCTTGCGGTAACCCAGATGTTGTTGTCTCTACATATTATATTTCCATGAGGTTTTAAGACAACCGCAGCATACTTCGGTATCCATCTTGGTTACTCTACCAGCTTTTCCGTTAGAAGGTGTTGGTTCACTCGTCATATATTATTTATTTTTCTGTGTACCCCTGCATCCGCACACGATCCACCTTAGCCGTCCTGCGTTGTAGTTACAACCGTCAGCCTCATGTCTACCGACCAGTTCCATTCTACCACCAACCTCACTGAAGAAACAGCCCATACCTCGAAGAAAAGAAAAACCCGCGACGAAGATATGGAAGATAATACAACCGCACCCGCAACCGCACCCGCTCCTACTACGATAACCATCCAAGAGAAAAACTTAGCCCACTTTAGAACCTTACGGAAATTGAACATTAAATTCATCCGCAGCATACCTAAGTACACAAAGTCAAAGTAATTCGGAATACCAGGCATTTTACTTAAAGAAAAAGGGAAGGAACCAGAACCAGGATGAACCACATAAACCACAAACCTAATTTACAAAGAAAAGCCTGATCCACGGACATTTTATTATCAAAGTTAATTTTTATGAACATATCTACCAAGATTTACAATTCCCAAAATTGCGGCAATCATACACTTCACCCTTTACTACCTCAATGGAAGCAGTACCTCCCTCGGAGCGAAGCCAGTTGAATTGGTACGGGATGGCCAATGGGGTGTTGTCCTATTTGGAAATGAACTGACATTTTATAAACCACTATGAGGACCTCTACACAGACGTGCAAGAATAGCAGCTAACCACATCGTTAATAACTTTATTGACTAACTTTCATTTTTAACTATACTAGATTCTTATTTTAATTTCACTTTCACTTTCTATTTATATATGAACCTCAATCACAGTGACTACGGAACATATCAGTCAAGATAAACATTTGTTTTTATTTCTATTTTTAACTTTTATTCTTGCTACATTATGAACACTATTTTACATTTTCACTTTCACTTTTATTCTTTTACGTCATAATTAATACAACCGCATTATATACACTTTATGAACATGTAAACTCTGTAATATTGTCCTGATGATGCCGCATTAGCGGCGAAACATGTCGACTCAATAAAACTATCACCTTGCGGTAACCCAGATGTTGTTGTCTCTACATATTATATTTCCATGAGGTTTTAAGACAACCGCAGCATACTTCGGTATCCATCTTGGTTACTGTACCAGCTTTTCCGTTAGAAGGTGTTGGTTCACTCGTCATATAATGTACATATATTGTTAATATATAGTCTAACACATATTGGTCATGTATACATTGCATTTCTAGGGAACTACATATGTAGGAGAGGAATCCATGACAAGTCGCCCCACTGGCAAGTCGCCCCACTCCTAGTCGCCCCACTTTTTCACCAACTCGCCCCACTTTAAAAAAAAACCGACCCAACCTGGATCACCAACTCGCCCCACTTTTTAAAAAATAGCCCCACTTGTGAAATGTGTTAAATCCCGTTAATATTACTCCTGAAAACTCGCCCCACTGAATGGAAAACGATAAAATCTAGATTATTACATATTATTAACCAGGATGAATGTAGTAAAGCCAACTCGCCCCACTCATGGAAAAAGATGTTATCCCGTTGTATATAACTTTTAAATTCCGTATATATTACTCCTGCCAACTCGCCCCACTTATAGAAAACGATAATATCTAGATTAATATATTATTAACCAGGATTAATGTATTAATGCCAACTCGCCCCACTTATGGAAAAAGATGTTATTCCGTGAATATTACTCCTACCAACTCGCCCCACTTGAAAGAAAACGATAATATCTAGATTTAGATTATATTATTAACCAGGATGAATGTAGTAATGCCAACTCGCCCCACTTATGGAAAAAGATGTTATCCCGTTGTATATAAGTTAAATTCCGTAAATATTACTCCTGCCAACTCGCCCCACTTATGGAAAAAGATGTTATCCCGTTGTATATAAGTTAAATATCGTAAATATTACTCCTGCCAACTCGCCCCACTTATTTGCTATCCCATTGAAAACCTTATAGAAACTTCTTATATTATTCCTTTTTTTTAATATAGCAGTAAGAAGTGAGTATTAATATTTCGGTAACGTGAATGTCAACTAGCCCCACTTATGAATAGTACAAGTATGAATAGAGTTAAAGGCTACAAACTAGCCCCACTTACGAATAAAATGATTAAACTTAAACTAAAATTTTTAAGTGGGGCGAGTTTTTATATTTTAATTTTATATCTAAATATTACCGTTTTCCATTAAGTGGGGCGAGTAGGCAGGAGTAATATTAAACATGATTTAACATGTGGGGCGATTTTTTAAAAAGTGGGGCGACTAGGTGTGGGGCGACTTGCCAGTGGGGCGACTTGTCCTGCTTCCGTAGGAGAGCTTTCTGAAATAAGTTGTCAGATTTCATGTGAACATATTTTTTTGTATGTGGTGTGTTATACATTAATGGATCATCAATTTCTTTTTACCAAAAGAAATATATATATTTTCTAACGCATAATGGTCAAGAGACTTGAGAATAAAATTGAGATTGAGAATGGAAATGAGGAATGTGTCAAAGAGACAACAACCCGCCCAAATAAAAAACAACAGCAGAGGGTCACCAACAGGTCTTCAATGTAGCGAGAAATTCCCGCACCCGGAGGCGTCCTTCAGCTGGCCCCTAAACAAATATATACTAGTCCAGTGATAATGAACGCCATACTAATTTCCAAATGTACACAAGAAACTAAAATTAAAATAATACAAGACTAACAAAGGCCAGAGGCTCCTGACTTGGGACAGGCGCAAAAATGCAGCGGGGTTAAACATGTTTGTGAGATCTCAACCCTCCCCCTATACCTCTAACCAATGTAGAAAAGTAAACGCATAACAATACGCACATTAAAATTCAGTTCAAGAGAAGTCCGAGTCTTAAGAAAGAATATTTTGTGCTTTTTCTAAAGAACTACTGAAATTTCTTGTCAGTATGAATAGTATACAACTATGATGCTTTACTTAGTGAAAAAATTTCAGATTCATCCTTCAACTTCCTGTTTGGTTAGTGAACAGTAGCTAACAGTTTCACTAGTTTTGTAAATTATTAGCCTGCACGATCCACTTATTTTGCTTTTGATATTTGAGACTTAAGATGAAATTGTAGACAAACCTGGTACCTATATTATTTATCAACTTCCAGAAAGTAAACCTAAATATGAACAGAAAGATTCCATTTCAAATGAAACTGTAACAGAGCCAATTATCCTGTGGTGGACCCCATTTACTGGGGATGCAGGAAGTTACAAAAAATGTGGGGATGTTAAATGTTTCTTTACAAATAACAGACTTTATAAAGATCATGATAAATTACAGGTATGTATTAATTATTGATAATGATTGTCACATAAAATGCTGAGAGTAGCCTACCCTAAATAGCTCAGAGCATCCTCCTAAGAATAAATCTATGATCTCTTTTAAAACTACAAAGACCTTGATAAATGACAGGTAAGAATTAATTATGAAACATAATAATGATTTCTCATAAAAAGCAGATGGGAGCAACATCCAAGCATGCTTAGAATTCCTCGTAAGAATAAAGATATGGTTCCTTTTAAAATTGTATAAAGAACTTGATAAACCTTGAACTAGTTCAACAATCAGAAAATATTAAATGGTAAACATTTTTTTTTCTGTAAGTGGGGAGGGGGATTGTAAGTAAACATGTTCTATACTTATTCGTTCTGGCTGGATAGCTCTTTTAATTATAACCCAATAGTGCTGAAAGTGGAGTTAAACACAAATTATTCAATCATTATTAACATTATCTATCTTTGTTATTTCATTTTAATTTTTCAGGCATTTATATTTTATGGAACAGACTTCAAGCCATTCGACCTACCTGTTCCTCGGAAACCCAACCATGACTGGGGACTGCTACATGAAGAATCTCCGAAAAACAATTACTTATTCTCCCATGAAGAAATCATGGAGTTATTTAATTACACGTCAACATTCCGTAGAGAATCATCCTATCCAATATCTACACAATATGTAGATAGTATCAAATGGTTAGAAGATCAAACATACATTGTACCAATTAAAGAGAAGAATAAATTCCTATCCGAGTTATCTCCCCTTATTTATACACAAAGTGACTGTGAGGTTCCATCAGGGAGAGACCAGTACACTAAGATGTTGATGGAGTATATAAATGTTGATTCTTATGGCAACTGTCTGCACAATAAAGATTTACCAACAAAGTAAGAATCACTTCAAGAGTTAGAAACAAAAACATATGATATAATTTCTGAACACACTCTTCATATTTTTAGGTTGACTTCATCAGATTCATTTCCGACACAAAAAAAAGGAAAGATATAGACATAAAAAATACACTTGGAGCAGTATAACCAAATGGAAATAACAAAAAAACACAGGGATATAACAAAAGTGTTCAAAATCTTCACCATTTGCTTAAAAACTTTGTAGCTCAATCCTTGCTAAGCAAGTATATGCACAGGTTGTGACTCTGTATTTTGTAATAGTCAACACACTGACAAAAATTATTTTAGGCTATGTTTTTGCTGGTTATGATTTTTACCAAATTTCCGCAAAATGTTCATAAAACATGTCTCGCTGGTGCTCTGTTCTGCCAAATCTTCTTTATTACTTTAACTGTCTCATATGATCATGGAGTCATGAATTATGTTAAAATTTTCTTAAAGAATTTCTTCAGATTTTCAAATGTATGATTTTAAATGATATCATACAATTTTATTTTTATTTGAACTTGCAGGGTCAGATAAACCCAAATCATTTTTTTTTTATATAACTGTCACCTTAATACACAAACAAAAATCTTTTGAATTATATTTGAAAAAATGATGTGCTTCAGTTTATAGGATTCCATTTTAGCTTAAGAGACCCTATTGAAGGAATGGATCACAAAGAATTCTACAAGCTCAATGCTAAATATAAATTTTCTCTGGCCATGGAGAATGGTTTGTGTCCAGACTACATGACAGAAAAATTATGGAGGCCATTTCATATAGGATCTGTACCAATTATTTTAGGATCACCTAAAGTTAAAGTAAGTTATTTCAAAAGAAAAAAATCTTCTCATTTGATGTCATGAAATACTTTTTTGTCTTATTTGATGTTGATATACATTTCATCAATTTTTGTACACATTAAAAATTTAATTCAAAAATGTTAGGTCACCATTCTTATTTATAGCTCACACGTGAGCTTTTGTTATGTGACTTTTTCTTAGGTTCTTTGTCCATTGTTAACTTTTACAAAAATCTTTTCCTCTGAAACCACTGAACAAAATTATAACAAAACTAGGCCACAATCATCATTGGTGTATCTTTTTTTTAAGATATGTCTGGTGACCCCAAAAACTGTAATAGATAGAGAAAAACTTCAGGTTGCAAAATTTATCATCAAGACAAGTTCTATGAATAAGTATGGCATGGTCAAATTGTCAGTTGACTCCTAATTAGAGTTATTGCCCTTGGATGACAATTTAACCAGGTTTATTTTGGTACTTTTGCCTTTCATCTTACAAATTATATATTGAGAGATAGATAGAAGCTTATATTTTGGTAGATACATGTATTTGAATTTATATTGTTGCCAAATTCAACATAAAAGCCTATACAAAATTTTAAGTCACATTAGTAAATCTCACACAATGTTATTTTATTTTAAAAACTCCTTTTTATCTGCCATAATTATGATAGAAAATGAAAAGAACTTCTAAGTCTTCCTGTCAACTTAATATAGGAAGCAGAAAAATACTGTCTAAGCTATTCTAATTACTTAATTGAATAAAGTGCAATCTTTTAGGCTTTGATAGGATTGAATGTAATGGTATAAAAAAACAGCAGAAGACTTATTGCTTCAGATAATTAAACATTTTATTTTTATCTTTTTTACATCAAATTTAAGTTTACTTTTTTTCTACAATTTGAAGAGAGATAATATTTTCACAGAAGGATCTTTTTCTTTTAAATACTGGTGAAATTTTAATATCTGTCTGGCTCGATTGTATAATCTTGATCTCATTTTAATGATTCATGGTCAGTGCTAAGGTTTCTTGGTCTGGTCAATTTTAGCTAAAGATAAACTTTTGGTAAGAAATAACTATATGTTGTGCATAGTGTACATCTGCATCTGGCAATGTTCATCTGATCTTGATCTTATTTCCATGGTCTAGTTAGGTTTTCATGGTTAGGTCCTTTGTCATACACTCAGTGACTGTAAGCAGGAGGTCAGCTATATTTGTTGTATGGAATGATTGTAAGTTACACATGTTTACTTCTTAAGTTTCATCTAACCTTTAGTCCATTTTCTTGCATCACCAATAATGCTTATATTTATGTACCTGTAGTTAAAAATATTGGTTATTGCTAACACTGGACATTTTTAATGATGTAGTCTTTGTTATTTTTATAGGAGTTTTTGCCATCAAATCATTCAGCAATAGTTGTAGAGGATTTCAAAACAGTCAAAGAACTAGCAGATTTTATAAAATACTTGAACGACAATGATAAGGAATATGCCAAATATCTAGACTGGAAGTCCAAGGGTGTCTCAAATCAGTATTTAAAGAATTTATTATCAGAACGAGAGTGGTCAGTTCAAAGTAACTGGGAAGAGGAGACAATCAATTTCATCGAAGGTTTTCAGTGCTACGTTTGTAAAAAGATTCACGAAAAAAACAAGCGAGTGAGAAATAAAAAGGAACCTGTGAAATATCAGGCAACGAAAGATCATTACGGTTGCCCAGGTCCTGTTAGTTACCATGATGATGGCAGGCGTAAGGAAGGAGGAAGCTCTTCCTGGGACTATGAATTTAAGAAATCAAAATATTTAGCATTAGCTGTGAACAGACTTATAAAATTAGGACAAAAGTTCTCAAAAAAAGACCTTTTTCAATTAGCTAAAACAATTAAAGATGAATTAAGATGACGTCAACCAAATTAGATCACATATACAGTCTAGTCTTTTTAGTGAGTCCTTCAAGTAACACATTACCGAATTCATTTGGGAAAAGTTGAAAATATTCCCCATTCAGAAAATACTATATTTTGTTGAGCTTTATGATAAATACTTTACATTTGGGCAAGTTGACCTTGAATTTTACAAACCGGTATTGGCTGGGTTTTTTTTTTTTATAAATTCAAATATTGTTATTCTGCTGCCTTTCTAAGCATCGGAATTTCCTTTTTATTATAAGAACTGAGCTACTTACCATTGTATGAAGATAATTTGTCAAAGGCTGTAACTTTTTATTGTAAATGATGTTTTAACCTAAAAATACACAATATGACAATATTCAACTAACACACAAGTCACAAGCTTGATATGTTGACATCGCGATTGATAACCGTTAATTAGACACAATAAGCAGTTCAAACATTCGTTAAATAATAATGTGCATATCACTTACACATTGAAGGCCTATATCATATCAATCATTTGCTATTAACTTTTAGGTTTTCCAGAATGAACAAAGAAGTTCAAAAACCATTTCGTGTTAATCGAGAAAGGGGAAAGAAACGAGTCTGTATACAGTACTTTTCTACTCATGATAATACCTCCATAATTTGGAGCACCATTTCTTTAACGTATACTGTACTTTATCACATCAACAATTCAGGATAAATCCGTCATAAAATCAATACTAATATCGGAAACGTTTAGATTAAATTAATCACCATACAATCCAAAATTAATTATCAATCAAAGTTATAATGTTTATCGATCCGATACAACCATGACTAAAATCTTTGAAATGTATGTAAGAAGGACAATTCGTATGTAAATGTCTCAACTTTAATGTCTCTAACTTATGGTTTCTTTTTCTGTTGTCACTTTTGATATATCATTTTTATGCATAGATGAATTTTATTGAGAGATCATGGAAAAACTCAGGAATTTTTTGTTGCAAAAAGAGTTAGAACCATGTAGCTTTCTTATTATACATGTTATACATATGGCTGTTTGGTGACCTGTTGTTGTTATATCCTTGTTCTTTAGTCCTTGGTGGGTATTTGTCTTATCGACATGCATCCACTTGGCCTTTATTCTTATACATTGTATAAAAAACCCATAAAAATATTTTTTATGATGTTTAGGGAAATTTCATTTTTATTTTAATTTGAGACTGAAAATTCTATCAGTATAAATATATCAGTATTTTTTATACATATTTTTATTATCTTTTTATTTAATTCCTGCAAAATTGCCATGTGTCTTTCGGTGAGTGCTATATTTTCTATCAACGGTTCTATGGAGAGAAGTCCTTCAACTAGTTATATATCAATTTAACAACCAATGCATGAAATACTACATAAGATTGTATATTTCTGTGTCGTTGAAAAACAAGAGAGGTTAGTTTGTGATTTAATGATTTATTACGATAAGTCCTGTTGTCAATTGACAACAAAAGAGAGCAATCACAACTGACATTTGTCTTTTATTTTTTTACCTATGTTTACCATTTTGATATAAGGATAGGAATTACCATTCTGAATTTCGAGATATGTTCCCATCTAGTCCCAACTGAATTAAGGATCTCTTAATATACAGTACTTTTATTCCTAACTTACTCTGTCTTTTTTTGCTGAGATGGATTTCAGGTATATCTTATGTCATATCCTACCAGGTAGTTTATCTAGCCTGAATCAATATGTTTATTCTGGGCATTGTTAATTCTAAAACCTAACAATTCTTTATATTCTTGCTGAAATTTTAACAGTTGAACTCATGAATCTTTTGTGCTGATTTATTTATTCTATGGCCAAAGTGTTATATATACATTGTACGTGTTCCCTTGTCTCCTGGCAGCAAACAATTAGAGAGACAGGTACATTGCTAGTGTATCAACATAAGTATTTGTCGTGTAGATTGTTCTGTAAAACTACAAAAAACAATAGATTTATATGAAATAATGTAACTGACCAAAATATTAGTCCTGAACTGTAAGTTAAGGTGGTACCTTACACTACAGGGAGATAACTCTGTAAAGTCAGCTAAACGTTTTGATTACGTTATGTTGTAAAGGGAATATAAAGCTTCTCAATGATAAAAATTGGTGTTTGTCAAACTGCTATATAACCATTGTAATATTTCTGACAAAACGGTTGGTTCAAAATTTTTGAAATTTTTATATTTTTGTTTAATGGTCAAAAAGTACTTTGACAAAATTTTTTAGTGTACTATACATTGAAATATTCTGTACTAATTTTTCAAGTCAGACTTATTCTAAATCAAAATTAGTGTATTTTGTCTATTTTTCATGATATAATATTTATGTTTTTTAAATAGTTATATATTTTGTTATTTTTTATTGATTGTAATTCCAATAAGTTAATCATGATTCAATATGCATTAATTAGAAGAAATCCATGTATACTATGACTTATTTATATATGTATATTTGTATTTGTTACTTGATATTTTAAAATGTGTTAAAATTGTTATAATTTGGTGCAAATGCATGATTTAGAAATATTTTGTGTATACTAGTGAGAACACAATCATATTCTTAACTAAAATCAAACACCTGTCTTATTAGCTTTTACATTACAAAGTTAAAGTTTATTGATACTGTGGATATATATTATCATTTGTTGGGTACCAATTTTTAGTGGATGTTATGTGTTAAGATAAACCACCAATTTTAAAATTTCTTATAGGATTACACTTGAGTAAGCAAACTTTGGCAAAACCACGAAATCATGTATCAACAGAAATATATTTTTTCTTAAATCCATGAAAATGAATTAATCAAAAGTATGACTTCTACAATATCATGAGAAGGACATTTTTATAATGGATAACAAATATTTTAACTAGTGCTGTAATTTTTATTTTTTTACAAGTTCATAGTTGAAAACTTAAATTTTCATTTTTGTTTAGTCTTGATAATAATCAGAGCTATTGGGTATGATGTTTGCAAATAATTTATTTGATCCTGTATGAATGTGTAACATTTATAGTTCATGTTATGTTCAACTTTACATTTATTCATTCTATTTATTACTGCTCTGTTTATGGAAATAAACAATATGAATATTAAAAACATAATCTGAAATAAATTCCCATGTGAAATAAAATTTAAAAGAAAAATAGAGTTATCCCTCTTTGCTTATATGTAGCTTCATCATGACTATGTTACTATAAAGTGTGGTACACTCAAAAATACTGTAATAAATTTAATTTTAAACTAGGTTTTCTATAAGTTCTATTATTATTAGTCCCCTACCGACGAAGTTGAAGTGGACTTAAGGTTTGCTCTCTGTCACTCTGTCCATCGGTCAGTCAGGCAAATCAGTTTTCCACACTTTTTTCTCCATTCTTGAAGATATTGATATGAAAATTGGTTTATATAGTTTTATCATGATAAGTTACAGATCAAGTCCGAATGTTGTTCCAGTCTTATGATTTTGTGCAGAGTTATGGTCCTTGGACTTCGAAAATTTCACTAAATAATCAGCTTTCAACACTTTTTGTTCGTCTTGCTTGAAGATGTTGAATTGATATTTGTTATATAGTTTACACCATGACAAGTTATAGATCATGTTAGAATTTTGTTCCAATACAAAGAACGCTTAATCAGTGGAGGACTATGTAATGCCATGCAATACTCACAAAATGCTTGTTGATCTGGGTTGTATGTCAGGTGGTTGGGCTAGTAGCTGAGTCATTCCTGTGTAATAAACTGTCCGACCAATGCTTGTCAAATATTTTATATGTTTTTTATTGATTATCAAAATGGAGATCAAGTCAGATATTTTAACATTTTTTTCCCCCATTCAGGAGTAATAGTTCTTGATTGTTTGAAAAAATGACACTGTATGTTGTTTAAATTCACAAATTTAAGAACTCTTCAATCAATGGGTTTTAAACTTTGATATGTTGTTGCTTATGACAGAATGAAGGTCTTGTTGGATATTGACGATTTTTACTTCTACCTTTCCGGAGTTCAGGTCCAAAAATGCCCCTTTATGTTGTTTCCATCAAATAAGTTGAGAATATTTTAACATTTTTTCCTTTAAACTGTTTACCTTTCATTGCTTTAACAATGACACTTATAATTCCCTCGTTTGTTTTGGTTAACAAATATAGAAAGAAGATGTAGTATAATGTCAATGAGACAACTCTCCAGAAAAGACAAAATGACACAGAAACTAACAACTATAGGTCGCTGTGCCACCTTCAACAATGAACAAAGCCCATACTGCATAGGTGATTTCTTGTGTATTAATGTTAATAAACATCTAGTTAATAGGCACATGTTGTGTTGTTACACTATTGTTTCAGGATGGGTGAAGGTTGGCTCCTATCAAAGCATTTTAAACCCAATCCATTTGTTTGCACCTGTCTTATTTACGAACCTGATGTTCAGTGGTTATCCTTTGTTGATATGGTGCACAAGTGTTTCTTGTTTCTCGATTCTTATATAGATTAGATCGTTGGTTTTACCTGTTTGAATGGTTTTACACAAGTCATTTTTAAGCCCTTCAATTGTAGACCCCAGTACTGCCTCAAACATGAAAAAAACTCATACAGAATAAAACTTATAAAAGTCCCAGACATAAAAAATGTGAAACAATTCCAACAAGAAAACAAATTTCCTAATTTTATAACAATACAATGAACGAAAAAAATCTGCCAGACATGCATTAATCTATATGTGCACAGACCGCTCCTGTCTAGTCTGAACAACCTCACTGTAACTTTCAAAAACTTTCTGATAATTTATGAAAAAAATGTACCATATTTGCTCTATATGGATCTGCAAATGACATTACAAAGGTGTTCCTCATCAATCTATTATCACATCTCTCAGACAGACCTTCCTTTGACCTTGAACCTCATTGACAAAGGTCACATTTCTCTTTGGTCTATTAAATAACAACTGTGTGCATTGACATTTGTCTGGATAGTATAAATGAATTTGGAAATGATAAGGTCAAATATAACATATGGTTGATCGAAATCAATTCTCATTGTTCATTTTTGGAGGCAAAACCAGATGTTTCCAGCATGGGAATACATCACACCACACCGCAATGCAGATAGATTTAAAAAAAAAAAAAAAGTTGATTTGACAATTGGTTCAAATTGAAATGCCAACTGTGTTCATGTCTTTATGTATTTCTTGGTTGTTTATAGGCAACTTAAAACTGTTAATTGAAGTACAATTAGACTTTTATAAAAGGTATCTGGTAAACTTTATTTAAAATATACAATGGATATTGTCTTGATTTCATTGTTTGTCGAAAGAATTGCATTTGAAGGTTGTTGCTTCACTGATATTGAAATTGAGATAATTTTTGCTAAAAATTGTTTTTGAAATTTGTTAAAAAGTCATGTGCATAAGAAATCTAAACCTAAACATCCATTTTCTGAGTGTTCCAAAAAATATTAAATTTATGTCTGTTCATGTTTGATTATTGAAGTAAAATATTTTTACAAAAATGTTTATCTGTTATAAGATTTTTATGTTTTATGCCCACCTATGATAGTAAATATGCATCAATTTTTACAAGCTGTTTCTGTTTCTTATAATATATTTCATTTGGTGTAGGTTACAGATGGTTAAAGGAAGGTTCTTTGTTTTGTGTAGTTTGTGGTCCCTCGTACCCTTTTTGCAAATTGTTACCATCTTTCTTAGTCCCCTACCCACAAAGTCCATCTCATCTGTCTATCTGCCTGTCTGTCCATTCGTCAAATCTGTTTTCCACACTTTTTTTTGTCTGAAGATATTGATTTTATAATTGGTATATAGTGTTATCATGACAATTACAGATCAAGTTTGAATTTTGTTCCAATTTAATGATTTTGTGCAGAGTTATGGTCCTTGGACTTAGAATATTCACCCCGAAAAAATCTGTTTTCCACTTTTTGGTCCTGCTTGAAGATATTGATTTTATAATTGAAATGTAGTTTTATAATGACAAGTTAATACAGATCAAAAGTAATTTTATTTTCGTCAGAAGTTTTTGTGCAGAGTAATTATTGTCCTTGGACCTTGGAAAATTCACTCAAAGAATCCACTCCTTTTTTCATCATGCTTGAAGATATTGCCTTGTTGTAAAGTTTACACCATGACAAATTATTTACAAGTATAGCATTTTGTTCCATGTTGTTTTTGGTGGAAGAAGACGTCAAGTCTTCTGAAGACCCATGGGACCGACTTTAAACTCATTGAGCCTCCGTATGCCGCATTTGTTTCTGTGTATTACAATTTCATAACAACTAAGATTCCTGACACCGATTTTTACACATGATTAAGCATCTGAATCATTTAATTTGTAAATTAGGATTGAAAAACAATCACTATCGTAAATATGACCTTTTTATTTATGTAAATTAATAGATTTCATCTCATTCACATGAAATCCATGAACGTTATTTGTTTACTTGTAACCGGATGTTTTGACTAGATATTTGTAGTACGCATGCGTGAATTTGGTATCGGGACAACTCGCCCTGTTTACAAGTTCGCCCTTGAAGTTAAGAATTTGCAATTTTGCAGACAAGAAGATTTTGTTTTTAATAAATAAAAAGGATCTATTTCTTATTAGATTGGTGTCTTTATTCATTGTTTTCCTTGTCATGTGAATTAGATGCCTTTCTACTTCAAATGGTTTGAATCTATTTATAAAATTATTCAAGACTCAGTTGACAAGAGCAGTATGTTACTGTTGGGAGAATTTGATTAAACTTTAAATGCTCATAGAATAAGAAATATAATTGAAACTGAATGTACCTCCTTCTGAATAATTTATTGCAATATAAATATAAATCCCTTTTGACAAGAGAAATCTGACTTTTGTCAGAAATATTTTTTTCACATGTGCAAAGGTAATCACGTGTGGCGGCCATATTGGTTTGTTTACAAATATGAAGAAGCCTGTAGAACCATGACCTAAACATAAATAGTCTCTGAAAGCGTAAACTTTATGCAATACTATTTTATCAATCATGATTATTTTCATAAATTTAAATTTGATTATTTAAAGAAATAAAATTATAACAATTACGATTTTAGATAAGAGATTCTACTCAGACATGCTGTGATCTATTTATAGCCAAATTAGTTTACCTGTGTGAAAATGTAAATAATTTGTTTACTAAACAAGTAAAGACAAACTATGGATGGAAGATAATAATTTACATAAATATTTCAGGACATTTGATTGATTTTAATAAATATAGGATTTAAAAACTGCAAGTGGAAACAAATTTAATCATTAGCTACATAATCAGCTGATAATTTTTCTCGCAAACATCGTGGTGATGTAACTGATAAAAATCACTCCATCAATCCTCCAGCCCTTTCACATATTAAGCAATAGATCTACTTATTATTGTAGAATATTCATTGAATATACATTCATCGTCTAATTGAATATATCGGGTAATCGGATATTTTTAGCTGACATTTTTGGGTATCCGATTGTCCGGAGTCTACTGTACTACCATAAACATGATAAAGATAGTAAATAGTATTTTTTTTCACTAATTTATTGACATAATACTGGTTGTAACATATTTTATTTTTGTATTCAGGTTGGGACCCCCCCCCCCCCAATTATGAGTGGTGTCCCTTAAATAAGAGACTGTTCATAAAACAAGGGGTCATTTTACTGTTGAAAAAAAAGAAAGAACATTTTTAAGATTTTTATTAAATTCAAAAGTGGGAAAATTCTTATATTTGGAACAACTTTTCTAAATGAGGGGTCAACATGTTCAAGTTAATAAAGAAGATATAAGTTTAGAAACAACAGAAAATTCTTTTGACATATTTTGACCATTTAGTACTTAATAGATGCATAGTTCTTAGGGGAAAGTTTCATCAAATAATATGAATAAAAATGTGCTCATTTTTTACAGTGGGTTGTAATGTTCTTCCAATAAGGTTAACCCCCCCCCCCCCCCCCCCATTTGGAGTGTTGTTCCCAACCTGTTAAAGGTCCATCTTTGTGTGCATAATTCAAAATTGGAAATTTCAACAAGCATCTAATATTCTTACGCAAGTAAATAAACACTGATCTGCTAGCTTCATCTCTTCTACCGATTTAATAACTAGAATCATGCAAACAGACTTAAGAAAAAGGCATGTAAGTTCATCATACAAATATGACACTTTTTCTAGACAATCCAGATCGTGCAAAATACATCGCTTAAAATTGTAAGCTTAAAATTGTAACCTTAAAATTGTTGTTGTGCACTAAAAACCCCTATGGGAACTTTCAAAAGTTGGCGGGTATGTAACAAGCCTTACTATTTTTATGCTCCATTTATGGGCATTATGTTTTCTGGTCTGTCCGTTCGTCCTGCTTCTGGTTATAAAGTTTAGGTAGTTTTTGATGAAGTTGAAATCCAATCAACTTGAAACTTAGTGCACATGTGTTCCTTATGATATGATCTTCTTAATTTTACTGCCAATTTAAAGATTTTACCTAATTTTCACAGTCCACTGAACATAGAAAATGATTATACGGATGGGAAATCCATGTACTTATGACCTTTTCTTGTTTGAAGAAAAAAAAATACATCATAAAGATAACGGATCAAAGCAGCCTTGGTAAGTGAGGCTGCTTTTGTGGTAATTCAGGTTACCTTTTATTCACCTTCTTCCACCTCAGAGCTATCAGCTCTTTGATTCTCTGTCTAGAGTTTGTTGGTCTTTCTGTAGAGGCTTATGTATTGCCATACAATAATCTCAGAATGCTTGTTGAAATATAATGATCCATCAATATGTCAAACATTTAGATTTAGTTCATAAAAAAAGTTTTTTTCTACATTAATAACTTTGTCAATATTTGATGAAAGTATTTGAAACTTTGACAGAAGTATCTTCATATTCAAAGACATTTTCCAAGGCAATTTTTTTTCTGATAAATAGACCTTTTTGTATGTTTCTTTTAGACTCTAGATTACAATCAGAAATTAAAGTGTGCAACTGTAACTTTGCAAAACATTCATGAAAATATTTTCAACTTGGACAGAAACGTTTTCATGGTCAAGAATTTTTTTTATTAAAATTTCCATATTATGCTGATATTTGCATGGACTTTTTAAAAAAAAAATCAATCTAGGGTTTTATCAATAATCTTTGAAATTCGGTAAACTTTTTACAAGAGCTTCTTTATAACTTAATCTAGAGAAATTTTTAATTTTTCCATAATTTAATAAGAAATTGACCTAGTTTTGGTTCTGCAATCAACATTTTTAGTTCTTTCTGATGTTAAAGATTATAAAATCTTATATAAACTATGTCAAAGCTGGACAAAAGCTTGCATTCATAGTCATTATATAGAAACTGGAGCAAAATTTATAACTATTTACACTGAGAGCAGCTATTACTGGGACAATTTTCTTTCATTTCTGAAAACTGTTTTTGTGTAGGGATTTTACTTCATACATTCAAATATGTTTTTTTTTTTTGGTTATGCCTACATAGGAGATACAGTAAAGTTTTTCCATGTTCCATTAAATCATGTATGTCATATACCACCAATATATAAAAGAAGATGTGGTGTGATTGCCTGTGAGCCAACTCTTCACAAGAAACCAAATGACACAGAAAATAATAACTATAGCTCACTGTACGACCTTTAAAAAAGAGCAAATCCCATTCCGCATAGTCAGCTTTATAAGGCCCTGAAAAGAACTGGTACAAAGGTCATCTCTAAAAATGTGAAAAAAATGTCTTTTATCAGGCCACCATCTTGTCCTAATCTAATAGTAACTTTGCATTTTGAACCTAAATTCAAAGTTCAGCTCACTTATGAGGTCAGTTTTCTTTCGTCTTGAGGGTGACTTTTTTTTATACAGGTTTGACTGATTGGTATTTTTGAAAATTGAGCATGCACTTTGAATAGAATTTGAAGTGAATAAAACTTTAATGATTGAAAAAAAACATCAAAAGGTGATAGTGTAAGGATTACTACAAACAGGTGTTTCTTAAACCTTTTAAAAGGAGGAATCTGTTTACAGTCTGTGATGTTAAAATTCAAAGTTATCATCCAGTTGTAAATAGACTTGATTAAATGAGATATTTTGTGATGAGAATAAAACACTCTGCATGTAATGTAATCAGAAGTATTCCTTATCAACAGCTGTAATGGAATCAGATCAAAGACATTGCAAACGTCTCCACCCTGTCCTTTATCTATTCATAATCAAAGCATATGTGTCCTTGAACTTTGATAAATGACCTTAAATTTAAACATGTTCTATTTTTTTATGTGCAATCTTCAGTTTTTGATATATTTCAAAGCCTTAGTATACAAGCTTTTTCTGTACTGCATTCAAATGACCTTGACTTTTAAATTTTGACATTAGCAGAAAATATGCTTCTTCTTCTGACCAAGTTTGAAGAGCAAGTATTTAAAGACAAGATTAGTACTATAATGCTGAACAGCTTTTTTCATAACAAAACTAGGATGTTGAACTATGACCTTGATAATATGAAATAGGACAATGATTTCACTGTACTAAGCATGAAAACAACATTGAATGAAAACACAGGCTCTATAGTACCTACACATTTTCACTTAGCCAAAGTTTGGAAAATGAATCACTGAGTAATATTTTATGGTCAAATCTGAGGTGTTTTTTCAATTGGGTTGGCCAAATAAAGGTACTTCGAAAAATAATATTTTTACATTTTTTGCGAGTTTTTTCATTCTTAAACTGATGTAACATTTACTATTTGATTGTACATTAACATGATTAAGGAGTTACAAATCTTATCCGAGATTCTTTTCTAGTTTCTGACATATTGACTACTTTTGGACTACCAGAATTTCGTGGAATATCAACATTTTCTTCTGTTGTTAGTAAAACTTGCAGATACATAATCAATATTTGGTTCTTCTGTTGTTAGTAAAACTTACAGATACATAATCAATATTTGGTTCTTCTGTTGTCAGTAAAACTTACAGATACATAATCAATATTTGGTTCTTCTGTTGTTAGTAAAACTTACAGATACATAATCAATATTTGGTTCTTCTGTTGTCAGTAAAACTTGCAGATACATAATCAATATTTGGTTCTCTTGTTGTCAGTAAAACTTGTATCAGAGGATTATAGAAACATATGATAAATATTTACTGAACTTAGGACTTAGTTCAGATTTTGATCTGTGATTGCATAGCACAATTTAATATATGATGAATGTTAACGTTGTAGATAATCATTTCTAACAGACTTGTGGAAATATGCTGATATCAGATAATGGATAATTTATGTGCATGTTTTTTTTTTGTCTGCAGTATTAATGCAGTATTCAGGTTTGAATCACCTTGTAAAATCAAAGCTCTTAGGAGTACTGAGGAATCTTTTTTCATTGTCAACTGTATTGAATTGAGCAAAGGGAAGAATTAAGGTAAAATTTTGAATTATCTTCCTTTGTCCATAACTATAACAGATAAGATTCATATGCAGCTGTGCCATAAACCAAACTTTCTGCATTCTGCAACATGTGTAATTTTTAAGAACCTAGATTTCCTATTAATGTATGTTTAGACATACACATCAATTTGTAACTTAAATATCTGAGGATATATTTATAAATTGAGTGATAACAAAATAATTTTATTTTTGAAATTCTGCTTTGCAATTAGATAAATTTCTGCACTATGTATGGTAAGGTAAAGATCAGGCCTGGAACATAGCTGATAAGCCAGTGACTTGACCCCCATTAAAATTTCTTTTAACTACCCGAGTCATAATTTAATCCATATTGAGCCTAATTATTCCTTGGGTCTGTATTGAGATATACGGTAGTCCAATAAAAAATTTAAGCTGATTCAATCCTCCGATTACAATAATTTTTCATTTGTACGTCTGTCTGTCCAGAGATAGGTTAAAGTTTTAGTTCAAGGCAGTTTTTGATGAAGTTGAATTACACGTTTTATACAATATGATCATTCTAATTTTAATGTCAAATAAGAGTTTTGACCCCAATATCACGGTTCACTGAACATAGAAAGTGAGTGGAGCATTGGTATACTATGGTGATATTCTTGTTTGTCATATAATGATAACACTTGCTCTAAACAATTTTAACCTTGCTACATTCTTTAAGACTGCAAAGTGACCTAGCTAGCTATTATTAATAACATTCACATCATTTGAACATTGGAGGATAGTTGTTTCATTGGCAATCATACCACCTCTTCTTATAAATTTATTAATAATATACATTGTACATGTATATATATCTTCGCCCTATATCTTTGCTAACAAGATGTGTTTAATAAAACTTTTCAAGCAATTTAAACAAGAATGTGTTCATAGTACACGGATGCCCCACTAGCACTATCATTTTGTATGTTCAGTGAACCGTAAAATTGGGGTCAAAACTCTAATTTGGCATTAAAATTAGAAAGCTCATATCATAGGGCACATGTGTACTTAGTTTCAAATTGATTGGACTTCAACTTCTTCAAATAAAATTGAGAATGGAAATGGGGAATGTGTCAAAGAGACAACAACCCGACCAAATAAAAAACAACAGCAGAGGGTCACCAACAGGTCTTCAATGTAGCAAGAAATTCCCGCACCCGGAGGCGTCCTTCAACAAATATTTACTAGTCCAGTGATAATGAACGCCATACTAATTTCCAAATTGTACACAAGAAACTAAAATTAAAATAATACAAGACTAACAAAGGCCAGAGGCTCCTGACTTGGGACAGGCGCAAAAAAAACTACCTTGACCAAATCTTTAACCTGAAGCGGAACAGACGGAGGAACGGATGAATGAACGGACGGACAGGCGAACAGACGCACAGACTTGAAAACATAATGCCCCTCTGCTATTGTAGGTGGGGCATAAAAAAAACCACATAAATCAAACAAACATTGTTTTTAATATTTTAATTTCCTTCAATACTTCCATCTGTAACTGACGTAACAAAAACAGACTTTTGTGTTCTCTCCAAAATATCACATTCAGTAATAGAGATAAATTGTTGCATAGCATATACTTTTAAAACAACAACTTGCTTGAACCTGACAATTAACAAAATAAATTAATATGATCACATAATCTTGTACAACTATAAAATGCATTATTAAGCTTCTTCAAGCATGATTTATCTATCATAAAAAGAGTTTTAATAAATAGGAATCTAGTATATACAAATAAGAAAAGGAATGTCAAGATTATATACAATAAAAAAGAATGAAAATATAACAGTTCACATATAACTAACATCTAGAATAAATCTATGAACAATATGAGGATGAACATCATGAACAAGCACTAGCTGTTAACTGAAATGGAGATATGGGTTTATATTTACTAATGTTTCAATCTTGAGTCTGACTAGAAATTTTGTTGATATATAATATGCTACAATGGCTTAAAATGATTATAAATAAAAAGATGTTTTTAAAAGTCAATTAAAAAACAAATCCTTTTTAATAAAGCTAGCCAGAGCTATATTTGGCCATTTTCATCAACTGGTATTTTTAGATATTTTCAAGTCACAAGGAAATGGAGTTGTATACTTGATGGATCCAGATCTTGGTATATCCAATCAGATTAGATCTAATGTGATTTTTTTACTGTTACCATGGCCAATAAAACTGATCACCATCATTATTAAAATGCAAGCATCATCAGACAAAAACAAACACACTAAATCTTTTAAACACTTGTATAAAAAGGGGGAGCAGTGGTAGGGGTGAACATTTGAGACACATAGAATAAAGGCAATTTTGTATTTGAGACTGACTTTATCAGCAAGACTATCAAGCAAACCTTAGGGGATAAACTTGAGTGTGACATTGCTGCACTTATACTAACGTCATTGCCCAATATTTTAGAGTCTCTAGTCTTGTCCATGATCTTTTAAATATATGGCAGTAAGATCAAAGGTAAAATGTACAAATTATAGATAAATCCAGTACCTAACCCTTCCATGTTTTTTAATAACAAAAAGATACACTCTAACATAAATGTTGTATTGTTGACAAGCAACATACCACCTTCAGCTATCAAGATCATACTATTTCAAGAGTTAATTAAGATTTGACAACTTTCTGATGCATCAAAGACTGACGGTTTTTGTTCTGCTGATTGCATTTGAATTATAGTTTCAGATAGTTAATTATGACTCAATCAGTAACCTTGTCATATATTTCATCTTAATTTCTTGACCTCATCATATATTCAAGAAGCTTAAAATAGTGATCCATTTCAGCGACTCTTCCCTAACACACATAACATAGTAAGTGGCTCCCCCACAACCTTTCATATGACCTTGTGAGAATATCTAATGTTGATTTTATATATCAAATATTAAATAACAATTGCAGACACTCTCTGCTATCAAATATACTCTTTTCAATAATTCATAATTCCACAAAGTGACAGTAAATATGTATGTTATAAAAAATCAATATTCAATAATCCTCTAGAGTAAAAACAAACATTAAATAGATGAAGTACACTTCCAGCAGAAAAAAAAATATAAGGAGGCCATGTACAATCTTTATCTTATTCTTATTCTTTTTTGGTTAAGAACAAAATGCCAAATGCAGGTTCATATATGAAAAGAAGCTCTAAATATAATAAAGCCATAACATTCTCATGAGGGTTGCTGGATTTTTATTTATAAAAAGCACTAGATTTTAATCGCAATCAATTTCTATTTTTTTCTGAACTTCATAATGGGACAGAATTCTAGCACTTTGTTCTTCTTTTTTATAAGCATTTGTCTTTCTTAATTTGGAATAAAGAAATCAAAAGTAGCAAAAACCAATTTAGCTTTCATTAATATCATATTATAATTCAACATTAATTACTTCAATTAACTAAATGTAATTATTAATGTTTATGAATTCTTTTAGAAAAAGTCATGCTCACAAAATTTTAATGAAAAAATGAAATAATATAATATTTCATGTTAAAATTAATGAGATTTTGATGGATTTCTGGAAGATCAAGTATATTATCTCCTTTATGATCAATGAAAATGCTTTTGTTGAATACCTTAGCAAATGTACTTTTAAAATTGCATGTAGATTACATAAATGGTGCTTTTTTTAAGACTAAAAGTTCCTTAAAATATCCATTTAATAAAATGGACAATATTTTCTAATAAAAGTCACTATAGTACAGTTATAATTTCTAAAGTGTTTCACAAAGAAAAAATATGTGATATTTAAATGTTATACAAATGTCACATTGCATGTAAATATATTACCGGTACTTTGATAACTAACAAACAAACACATATTGCAAATATACAAGTACAGTGTATTTGTTCAGCTTTATTTTTATTACAATAAAAACACAATAATCTTAAAGAAACAAACACGATAACAATAGATATCCACTAACATAGTTTGAAAAAAAAAATAAAGTATGGCTTTCAAGGGGGAATAACTTAAAATTAATATAAAGAACAAAATTTAAAGTGACTATGTTTGACCATTGGTCAGTGATATATATAATCCTGTCATGATTGGAAAGAATTTGTAGACTTCTTCAAGATATGTTGCAGATTATGATAATCAGATCAAATCAAAGCAATATGTTAAATTTTTTTCAGTTTTTTTATAACAGATGGACACGATTGAAGGGTCACTTTTTATTATCCAAAAATCATTTAGCATCAAGACAGGCCAAAGACTTATTTCAAAAATAAGAAGAGCACTCGTTCTGTGTAATTTTCTATTAATACAAGTAACTTAGTGACATTTATTCATATCTTAAAAAATGTAGGTGATTCAGAAGAAAAGTTTATCAATTACATAAATTTTGACTCAACAATTGGTTTTTGAAATTAATATTAAATTGGTTTGGCTTAGTAACTGCCAGATATAATTACGATAATGAATGAACCCTGTATGTATTTTTAAATGAACACTTTCTATGATTAATATAGGTCGGAAAAAAGCAAACATAAACTTATTAAAAAGAACAATCATTTTTTTGTTTTAAAAAATCTTAAGTCATTCATTAATATACTTGAAAGAAAATCATTCTATATTGTTAATAATAATAACAATGAAATACTAAAACAAATATTTGGTCCCTAAATGTTGATTTCCTTATACTCTCCACTCTTACATCACTCAAATTCATTTGCAGTTTTCTTTTATCAAAGAAAATGTTATGACTGACCAACAAAAAATTATGAGTTTCTGCTGTTATCTCATCAAATATTTTTTAGAATAGTTAGGTACTTAGATCAGGCACGGATCATGAGGGGGGGTTCCGGGGGTTGGAACCCCCCCCCCCCCCTTTTTAAAATGGCTGGATCCGCCCCTGTAGATAGTGAAATGGGATTTTCATACAAAACACTGCTATGTACAAAAGTTAAGAAATTTTCATTTTTTTGGGGTAATTTTTGTAGGTTTCTATCTAAACACAATTCTTCTACCAAAATAAGTCAATATTTTATCCCCCAACCACCCACCCACCCCCAATTTTTTTTTCTTTTTTCTCACAAATTTAAAACTTAATTTATTAATGTTTTACAAAGTATACTGGAAACATTGAAGTAATCAACTTAAAAACATCAAAGTATAATAAATGAAATGTACAAATGAAATCATAACCCTGATATAATTGGCCATAACATGCTTAAGTACTATATGTCTTAATGATTTTTTGATACATTGCTTGGAATTAAAGAATATTTAAATACTGTTGTTTTGTTGTGCCCTACGAAAATGAAAATGTCCAAGAATCACACTGGTATTGAATTAGGTATGTCGTCATCGCGTAGATCATAGATGTGAAAATTGGCACCACTGGTGGCTAAATGAGAATACATTTCATTCTGATTAGTAATTGAATTCTTTCTTAAATCATTTGAACTTCTACGTCGATTTGTCTTTCTGACCAGTTCAGGTGAACCTCTTTCATTCCATGAATAATTACTATCATTATGAATGTTAGATTCTGAATTTCTACTTTTATTCAAATGTCTGAGTTCCTCTTTACTCCATGATGAACACTCACTTGATGAAGAGATTTCAGAGTTATCTTCACTGTTACTGGTCGGAGTATAAACTACCACAGGATTGTGTACTCCGACTGGACTATCTCTCTTGGGAGAAGAGTCTGGAGATAACTCCATAGAAGGAACACTTGATTGGTTAGACTTCCTCACTAAAGGTGCACTTGATTGGTCCTCTTCACTGATGTGAAGGGATGGCAATGAATTTTTAATTTGTTCTTCATCACTACTTAAATCGCCTTCACTAAATTTAGGGACCTTTGGTTTTTTATATGCCATTAATTCCTTCTCATTTTTTATAACTGGTTCAATGCTTGTCATATTATTATTAGAACTATTCCGATTTTCATGATTTTCAGAGCCAGTGTTTGGCTGACTTCTTCGACCATCTGATATACCTGACAACCTTGAACGAGAATTACGTCTTGGACCTGCATTCCTTAGAAAATCCTCATTGTCCATTGGATTGAGATACAGATTCAAGTTTGTATGTGGGTTGGGAGTAACGAAACTTGTTTCATCCGTCTGGGTCTCCTACAAAATTAATCAATATTTTATTCGAACTTTTTCAAACCTTTTATCATGGTGTATGTTATATAAAAGGTATTAAAGAAGCAATTAAAACATTTTAGATCGTCATTGAGATTACTTTTATAAATACTGTTACAATGAAACAACTATTTATTTGGAAAAAATATGTTTTGCTATTTCATTTTAAAGAGAAAAGAAAACAGCATAAATTAACCTCATAATTATATATTCCTCATATGGTACCTATATATAAACTGGTCAATAATAATAAATAAGCAGTATTTTTCATGTACAAATGTATTTATTTATTGTGGTTTGTTCAAATGACCAGTGACAAATATTTGAGCATATTTAAGATGACATCAAATAGACAATAAAACCAATAGAAAAGCTCAGCAAACTTGGTCATCTAAGATGAAGGGAGACAATTTGAATGGCCAGTGAAACACAGGGTTCAATAGATTTTGGAATGCCCTTACCAAAAAGTGCTAACATGTTGCACATAAGATGCTCACGTTAGTAACTAACATGATTGCACACAAGTTTTTTAACTTGCAAATTAGGTGAGCATTTTGTGAGCAAAAAAATTGCACATATGAAACTAACCTAATTTGCATGTTAAAAACCTCACGTGCAACTGCTCATATGAGCTTTTGTTTCACATGTGCATTTTATTAGATTGCTCATATGAGCAGTTGCTCACATGTTGCACACGTGAATATTATAGTTGACCAAAACAAAATGGCTGCTTTAAAAAAAGGAATATTTTTCAAATTTAAATAAAAATCTTAAATAATTCAGTTGAAAATAAAATAACTGATACATCATGTTAAAAGAGTTATTCTTTAATTATTGTCAGTTAATTATGATTTTCATATCATTTTTTTTTTTTTTATTTAAACCATTATCATGATCATGACTAAAAACATAACATTACATTATAAAACTAATAGAGGGACTTGCAAGTTTAGTACACAATGAATGTCTTTGATTAATAAGTACTGTTTTTCAAAAAGTTTAAAAAGGAAAATCTTTATATATGTAGAACTTATTTTGAAGCAACCTGTATATATTCCCATAAAGGACTTAAAATTGTAATATATTTCAAAATCTGACACAAAAATGAAAATAATGAAATAGAAATGATAACTTACAAATAATTAACCACAGCCACACTAGTTGTATCAGATTTCAACAATGCCTTTCTTCAAATAGCACAATATAGGACTTAACATTTTCCATATCCATCTACCTCCATTTATTGCATGCTTTTCATGAATTTGAATTTACAGGAAGTACATGACTGGGCATGTCATTTTGAAAAAGCTCATATGAGCAATGATGTAGGTTAGTTTTGAATGGTTAGAAGAATGGAAAAACTTTTCAAAGTACAAAACTAACATAAAACTAACATGGATGATAAAAGCTCACCTGAGGTTTGAATTGCACATGTGAACATTATGTTAGATTTTTGTGGGCACATATGAACTACCAAACTGCACATATGAGCAACCTGATTTGCATACAATTCTTACTTGCATCTCATGTGCTTCACATGCTTTTGTGCTTTTGTTAGCAATTTCTGTATGGGTGGCCTATGGACCTATCAAAGAGTTGTTCTAGCTCTCTCTCTCTCTACATGAGGCATCAGATTTACAATCTTAATTCCAACCTAACATGTCTGTGTATTTAAACATTAAAGACAGCCATGTAAAAACCCATATTTAGCATTGGTTTTATAGACAGAATTCCTGAATTTCTGAAGAAACAAACTTCAAATAACAACTATTTTGTGACCTATGTGGCCTTTTTAGCTTTTTGTACATGCTTAATTGAGTGCTTGACTTAGTCCTTAACATATTTTCACTGAACTTGTATACATTTTTGTTTAGGGGCCAGCTGAAGCACCCCTCAGGGTGTGGGATTTTCTTGCTGTGTTGAAGACCCATTGGTGGCCTTTGGATATTTTCTGCTGTTTGGTTGGGTTATTGTCTCTTTGACACATTCCCCATTTCCATTCTCAACTTAATGTACTGTGAGTGAGTCCTGTTAATATTCAACCCCTAATTATTGCAACACAGTGGACTGTTTTAACCCATGCAACCAACATATATATATATAATCTCACCCTGTGATTCATGGTAACACGTTCATATAGTTTGAACTTTGAAATCTCTGAGACTTCATCTAGACTAGGTAGTTTGCTGTACGAAGGTGGAATGTTTTTAGTTTGATTATTTTGCTGCCTCTTTTCTGCCTGCCTTCGGAAGAATCTATTTCTTCTTCTCCTGTAATACAAAATAAAAATATCACTATAAAAAACATTAGCAATTGGATTACGAAAATTTTTATACATGTATTTATGAAAAACAAGTGAAACTGCAAGCTACTGCTCACTGATGATACCCCCGCCGCAATTGGATAATTTTAATAGTGTAAAAATATGCAAGTGTTCGGTAAACAGGAAGTTGTTGAGTGATGAATCTAAAAACGCATTACACGGTATAGCTGACTTGTATAAATCCTGAAACCAAATTTCAGAAATCCTTGTATAGTAATTCCTGAGAAAAATGTGACGAAAATTTTCAACTTGGCTATCATATGTAAAATCATACAAGTGTTCGGTAAACAGGAAGTTGTTGAGTGATGAATCTGAAAACGCATCACACAGTATCAGACTTATATAAACCCTGAAACCAAATTTCAGAAATCCTTGTATTGTAGTTCCTGAGAAAAATGTGACAAAAATTTTCAACTTGGTTATCATTGGTAAAATAATACAAGTGTTCGGTAAACAGGAAGTTGTCGAGTGATGAATCTGAAAACGCATCACACGGTATAGCTGACTTATATCAAGTCTGAAACCAAATATCAGAAATCCTGGTAGTGTAGTTCCTGAGAAAAATGTGACGAAAAATATTCATGGGACGGATTGACTGACTGACAGACTGACGGACTGACGGACTGATGGACTGATGGGCTGACAGACTGACAGAAGGACAGACAGAGGTAAAACAGTATACCCCCTTTTTTTCAAAACGGGGGTATAAAAATCATATACCATAAGTATGCAATAAATTACGATATAATATTTTAAACATAAGTTTAAAGTTTAGTAAATCTGCGTTAATCCCTATACAGTGTACTGAATATGACAACATTTCTGAGAAATACTGTTATTTAATAGCCATGTATCAAATATAAGTCACTTTTATTCCCTATTGGAAATAATTAGCTCCTCATATATTCATATTTTTATACTGCGCTGGATTTCAAATATTCTGCTCTAAGTGTTACTGATAATGGTTAATCAAGATCAGGTCTTTGGAAGTAGGAAACATATAAAGTATTACTTTCATTTATTGTCCTTTTTCAACTTAATTGTTCATAGATGGTCTTTATATTAAATGAATGAACAACAAAATCAAGCTGACCTTGAACATCAATTTTAAAAAGCATAATTCTATGATATTCATTGATACAAACTGTCCTATTGTAAAACAAATTCATTCAAGTCAGAGAAAATGGTGCCCTACAAATTCTTTTTTTTTTTGAGAAAAAAAACAAATTTCTTCATGTTTTACATGCTGAAATATCCATGAGAGGTAACCATTGAAAGATCCATTGATCTGACTTATCCAGGTTTTAATATCAATGAAATTTGAAAGAAACCGCAATTTTCTAGGGTGGGCATCCCCATAAATTTCTGATTTAAACCAGAAAGAGTCAAATATTATATATATAAAACAAGAATGTGTCCTCAGTACACGAATGCCCCACCCGCACTATCATTTTCTATGCTCATTGGACCGTGAAAGTAGAGTAAAATCTCTAATTTGGCATTAAAATTAGAAAGATCATATCACAGGGAACATGTGTACCAAGTTTGAAGTCGATTGGACTTCAACTTCATCAAAAACTACCTTGACCAAAAACTTTAACCTGAGGCGGGACAGACGGACGGACGGACGGACGAACGGACGAACGAACGGACGCACAGACCAGAAAACATAATGCCCCTCTACTATCGTAGGTGGGGCATAAAAAGCCTTTGAAAAATCCAGAGCTCATTTTCTGTACACCATAACTAAGATAATCTTAGACGGTAACACACGCCTACCATTCATAGAGAAATCCTACATTCTGACACTAAAACTTCAGATAAATGTTTATAGATTCAAAAGAATCTGTATATTTACAGATATGCCCTATAGCTGTCTGGGAAATTAAATTTATATAGCATAAGATTTCACAATATGTAAAATCATGTAGGTTAACCATACATTATTTTTCTTAAACAATTCGACTTTTCTGGCTGAAAATGGAGATTCAACATTTAATGAGACTTTATTAAAAGCCATTTAACATTCTTATGTTTTACAATGACATAAAAAGGTCAAATAAAGAGGGCAATGAATATTTTAACTCAATCATGAATTAATGTCCATTACGGTAGGTCGGAGACCACAATTATTTCGTAGTGCATTTCTTTTAGAACATAAATGAAAATTTAAAAAATTCCACCTGCACTTTCTCAATTAAATTTTTACAGTGTGTTGTACTACTTTTGGGACAAATTATAGAAAAATTTTAGAAAAATTCATAGGCTCTAACTGAAAATATGGACAATTTTATGTTTAGGGTGTCTTGAAATCTTTTGACAGCTTCCGAAGTGCTAATTTTTAACCTTTTTCAGCTCGACCAAATCACTACTTTCCTTTACAATTCTGGACCCAAATATTATTACAGTGTAATTTCACCCCCTACTTGCAATTTGAGGCATAAAACATGGAGAAATAAATTTGAAAGGGGTATAAAAAACATTGGCAAGTAACCCACTGTCAGCACTAATTTTATATTCGTGAACAACGAAAATCAAGGGACGACAATTGTGGTCTCGGACCATTAGTATTAAAAATGCATTTTTCTCTGAATAAAGGACTCTTTCCAGTGTTTATAATTTCTAATGTACTGGGTCACTCTCTGCAATTAATGTCTCTCTTTATTTTAGACCCTGTACAATTATATGCTATCTCATATGTATCCCTATTATCTGAAAATCTACTATACCCCTCTAAAAACATAGTGACTTAGTGTAGACAACAGGAGATAATACTTATTTCCTAAAGCATTATAATGGGTTCCTTGAAGAAGATTTTCTGTCTCTATTTTTTCAATGACTTTTTATTTGTCTTCATATATATATATATAATAAATGTTTTGGACTTATTGCTTTGCTCATTAGTAGATGCTAGATATGTCTGAGACTGTAACCAAATGACAAAAAAATGCATCTTTACCTCAAAATACTTGATACCAAATGATTGTCTATACAGTATCTACAATATCTCTAAATTTCTAAAATCTTATGTCTTCTAATCCCACTCCATTGACACCTGTGTTTATAATATACTCATACTTACTTGGCAAGTAGATATGAAGCGATGCAGATACAAACAAAGACTAAGATACCAATTACACCTAATGACCTTGAACCCTCACCCACATGACCCCTGTGTATATAACCCCTCACCCTCTTGACCCCTGTGTATATAATAAACCAGTACTTACTTGGCAAGTAGATATGAAGCAATGCAGATACAAACAAAGACTAAGATACCAATAACACCTAATGTCCTTGAACCCCCACCCTAGCCTTGACCCCATTGTATATAATATACCAGTACTTACTTGGCAAGTAGATATGAAGCGATGCAGATACAAACAAAGACTAAGATACCAATAACACCTAATGTCCTTGAACCCCCACCCTAGCCTTGACCCCATTGTATATAATATACCAGTACTTACTTGGCAAGTAGATATGAAGCGATGCAGATACAAACAAAGACTAAGATACCAATAACACCTAATGTCCTTGAACCCCCACCCTAGCCTTGACCCCATTGTATATAATATACCAGTACTTACTTGGCAAGTAGATATGAAGCGATGCAGATACAAACAAAGACTAAGATACCAATAACACCTAATGTCCTTGAACCCCCACCCTAGCCTTGACCCCATTGTATATAATATACCAGTACTTACTTGGCAAGTAGATATGAAGCAATGCAGATACAAACAAAGACTAAGATACCAATAACACCTAATGACCTTGAACCCCCACCCTAGCCTTGACCCCATTGTATATAATATACCAGTACTTACTTGGCAAGTAGATATGAAGCAATGCAGATACAAACAAAGACTAAGATACCAATAACACCTTATGTCCTTGAACCCCCACCCTAGCCTTGACCCCATTGTATATAATATACCAGTACTTACTTGGCAAGTAGATATGAAGCAATGCAGATACAAACAAAGACTAAGATACCAATAACACCTAATGTCCTTGAACCCCCACCCTAGCCTTGACCCCATTGTATATAATATACCAGTACTTACTTGGCAAGTAGATATGAAGCGATGCAGATACAAACAAAGACTAAGATACCAATAACACCTAATGACCTTGAACCCCCACCCTGGCCTTGACCCCATTGTATATAATATACCAGTACTTACTTGGCAAGTAGATATGAAGCGATGCAGATACAAACAAAGACTAAGATACCAATAACACCTAATGTCCTTGAACCCCCACCCTAGCCTTGACCCCATTGTATATAATATACCAGTACTTACTTGGCAAGTAGATATGAAGCGATGCAGATACAAACAAAGACTAAGATACCAATTACACCTAATGACCTTGAACCCCCACCCTGGCCTTGACCCCTGTGTATATAATAAACCAGTACTTACTTGGCAAGTAGATATGAAGCGATGCAGATACAGACAAAGACTAAGATACCAATAACAATACCAATTATAGTTAATCTGCGATCGTTCTCCAAAGCTTTCTGGTCTGAAATAGAAATAAATACATTGTATTCTCTTTTCATGATCAGGTCCAGTATTTTTTTTAAATAATTCTATACAAAGCAATTTATATATTTTTCAAAAAACACTATCAAATGACTTATTTTTTTAATCAAATCCAAATAGCACAATAACATGATATTTTATTATCTAACATTACTGTATAATAGTTGTTTTTTTGTTTAAGATACTGTCCAATGCTTGTATTTAGACAGGTCCTCTATCTCTGATCTCTAACGTTTTTTTCATTATAATTATAAATATACTGTCTAATTCATTATTTGAAAAATTGAATAAATTTCATGTGTCAGAATTAGACTTCAAGAGTTTCTATAATATGTACAAGATCAGAACTATTTTTTTTTTTAAACTTTATTTTTTCTCTGCTCATTTTTTATTTTATTTTATTTTATTTTATCATCAAAATTTCAAAATTTTGAGAATTAACAGAACTTATCAGTCACTGATTTTATCGTTTTCTTTATGTACAATTTTCTGACAGGTATGATCTACATTTACACATATTTTTACATACTAATCTTTTTAATGTGCTTGATAAATTTCATTCAATCTAATTTTTGCACACAAGCGCTGCTAAATCAAAGCAATGTTTAACATTTCAACTTTTCCTTCACCTGGTTTTCTGTTCACCTGGTTTTCTGTGCAGTTGTATTATAAAGTGATACAAGGTATTCAACACAATATGTATACACCAACAACATAAAGATGATATTCATAGCTCACACAGATTACAAAAAGATGTATAGAAATTGAAAAATATTTGAACTATAAACGTCCCTTCAAATCTCCAGTGTACCACTTTAACACAAGATATTGGTAAAAGTTGAAAAGTTTCTATGGAAACAAAAGTTATATATATATATGAGAGAAGTTTCTGATTATATATACAGATATAATAAGATATTAATTTAATATCAATGATTTCACCTTCTGTAGTATAGTGTTGATGACAACGAACCATCTTTGATAACGGTAACTACAAACTATTAAATTATTAAATTATAACTTAAATACTTCGACAATGAACACAAAAAGTCCTATAACATTGGCTTTAACAGGATGAATGAGTTTTTAAGTCAACTTACTTTATTTAATTCTAAACATCTACTCAACAACATGTATAACTTTTTAAATCCTAAATCTAAATTATATGGGGAGATTTTTTGGGGTAAAATGACCTTGAAATTAACATTTAGAAATCAAAATCCCACTTCCTTTATTGGATTGCTAAAGCTTTTGCTTCTAAAAGTTTTCATTGGCCTTAACTATACCAGAGTAACCAGACTTTAATGGTTACCAAAGTTTATAGTGTGAATTTTCTTTTCTTCTTTATCCCTTTATCATTTGAACAAAAATATCCCCTTACATAAAGTTTTGACGAAAGTTGTATTTGATAATGATTGGCCTGTTGCCCACCCAAGTTTAAACAATGTTCATGGAATTTTTTTCAACCTCAAACTTAGTTTCTAATTTAGAAGTTAAATTAAATTAATCAATTATATTCCGGCATGGGTTGCATGCTTTTTTAATTAAAACTTGTCTTTTGACACAAGAACATGAATTTTATGTTTCCTATTGCTCTTGAAATTAACTGACCTTTGAAAAAATCTAAAAATGCACAACTGCACATGTTATGAATTAAATCTTAGTTAAGTCCATCCCAAAATACTCTAGAAAAGATTAGTCATTGAAAAACTTAGAAAAGGAAAAAAGTCGCCAAATTAAATCTTGTATGAATTGAAAATTGGAGTTTTACTACTATTTGAAGTAATTTAGAGTATTTTACTAAAAATCCTAACAAAATGAAAAGATTTTATATTGACAACCTTCCCAAAATATAAAATTGTCAGAATCCATGTTTTGCCATGGAATACCCCAAAAATTTTGTAGTAATAAAAAAAACCACATGGTGCACATCTACATGTGGAATGAGGTCTGTAGATTATGCACTAACAGACAGACAGACAGACAGGTGAAGTCAATGCGTCTCCACACACATCTATGTCGGGAAGACATAAAAATTTAAAATTGAAATGTGATATTCCATCTCTTTAATTTCAAAGTTAAATTAAATTTAAAATTTATAAGATTTGTTTATGATCCCTGTTTAATTAAAATCTATGTTTAATTCCTTGCCATATGTATAATATACCTACTGGATGCTACTTTGCCAAAAATCAATTTCCTGTACTCGCATCGGTCCCCTTGGTGCGTGGCGGGACACCTATCAGGTGGGAGATAAAAAGTTCAGATATTAAATAAAAACCAATCAAAATCAAGAAGAATGAGAAAATATTTTATTATTAAGTCCAGAAATTATGGCTGTTGTTCATTTTTCTTTCTTCCACAATTTTCACAATTATTTTTTTTGCGAAACATTAATATGGTCTGAAACTTTTCAACCAAAAGTGCAACAAACACCATTCATATTCCTGAACTTCATAACAAAAGTGCATTAATACAGTGCAGACATCTGGCAAGAGTAATATGCAAACATAAGCAATATAATTATTAATACCAATTCTACAAATTTAGATGTAAAATACCTGACCACCAAAGAAAACTTTCATTAAGCATCGTTCTAATTTTTCCTTCTGTTAATTAACAGTTTTATTTAAAAAATATTTAAAATCTTTTCCTTTTTAGAAATCTTGAACTTCATCCAAAAAATCTTTTAGAAATCTTGAACTCCATCCAAAGTATTTGGAATTGGTATTATGTGATAGGTGCTGGGATATTATAGTGGTCCTCTGTCTGTAAGCTTTCCAGTCGGCGCTTATCTGCATTCAAGTTCATTAGCTATTGTTTAAGTTCAACTTAACAAAACATGCATGTTAAAATTCCATTAAAGAACTTAATTGCCACAGCCTATATTTTAGAAGTTATCTTCCTGGGACTAACTATCTAAAAATAATTGGTCTCTTAAAACAAGAAATATACTGGTCTCTTAAATCACAGAATAAAGTGGTCTTTCAAATCAAGATAAATAAAGTGGTCTTTCAAATTAAGACTGACTTAGAAAAATAAGGACATACAATAGTTTTAATAGTTTTAACTGTTTACTTTATTAAATTGATATATTTCACACACATTTTTTTTTTAAATTTCAGCAGTATATTCATTATGCATATTTTTCAACTAACTATAGTTGCTGGTTTTAGGACATTACAGTATAATTCAATATGTCTAAATGAATTTTCCATAAAATAAAACAATTTTATGATCTACTTCAGCTTCACATTCAGTCATTTTATTTGTCCATTAAATTTTCATAAAATTTCATGCTAATGCAGTCATTCAAACAATTTTATGAGAAAAAATGCATACAAAATTTCATATCCTAACTCTGTCATTCTAGCTTGAATTATTAGTATTGGGAAATTTTATACTTTTTCATGCTTTTAATTTGTATTTTCATGCAAACTGCATATGAAAATTTGATTTAACAGGCAAGGTTAATTTTGGTTATATGAGCATTTCAAAGTTATCAAATTGGTTCTTAATTAATTAATTAATAATTATTCCTTTCATATAATTCATTCAAAAAATGTTAAAACTGAACAGGAATTTTCATCATATGTATTAAAATTTGTAAAAAAAAATATAAATATTTAAAAGAGTTGATTAATTCCGCAATCACTTTAAACCACTTAAATAATATAGACATCAACCTATCACAAAAATAAAATTTTAAAAATATGAACAATTTTGAAAATAATGCATGCCATGCTAAAGAAAACCATAGCAACAGGGTGAACTTGAATGCTAAAACTGTAGGGTATCCTACCCCAGTCCTCTATAGCTGGAATGTTCTTTGGTAGTCTCCTCTGCTCGCATCTCTCACCTGTGTGCGTATCCGGGCAGCTAAAAACCAGTGGCAAAATCATAGAAATAACATTCTTCAACTTGTAAAATCACAAACAAATTAATATGGTACTAATGTTGTTGTTTTTTGTATCATAAGGATGGATGCATATTGTGTATTACTGTGGATTCAGTTTTTGTGGATTTCATATATGTTAATCACAAATTTACTTTTTCCAAGAAGTACACATTATCTATAGACTTAATTGTTTACACCACAAAATCAAATATTTGTAAAGAAAAAAACTATTTTTCCTCAATCCTAGAAAATTGGTTTATATATAAAAAAATAAATGAATCCATATTATACTTCATTGTAAGGGTTTTTGCAGATTTTGTTACCCTGATCTTTTCATTATTTAAAGATTTTTTGTGATTTAAGGGAGTAGGCCTTGGTTTAGGGAGATAACTCTTTAAATCAGTAATGTACGTGTTTGTAAAAGCCAAGTTTTGTCAATACATTTTAAGCATTTACCTGAAACAGATTGGAAATAATCTATGTATCCCAGAAGCTTAGAACATATTTATGAAAATGGCTGACACAAACGTACTGAGGATTTTCAGAGTTATTTCCCTTAACCTAGATCTGCCTCCTTAAAAATCAATAATAATCAGTATAACTTTTAGGACTATTCCATTGCATTCTATACCAAGATGAATTAATTACAATAAATCATATGGATAAAAGGAGATACTGGGTGAATATCAATGAGACAGCAATAGAACAACATAGAAAAACCAAAAGACAACAATGGTCAACATGCAGTCTTCAGCAATGGAAAGGGGAGACAATATGTCAAGCTCCAAATTGCCCTAAAAAGTGGAAGTAAAAAAAAGTAGCAATATATTAAATAGATTATATTAAAGGTCTTCTTTCAAACTGTTTTAAATGTACAATGACATTATGAGCGCATTTGTTTCTAACCTAAACGATGTAAACGATTACGCGCGTAGTCGTTTAATCCATTTGTTTCTTACATTTTTTGGTCAACGTTGACATCGTTCACGTAAACGATGTACGCGCAAAATAGTCTCGTAGTCGTTGATCGTTTATCGTTGAGACGTGTAAACGATATATTTGTTTCTGCATCTGTCATTTAAATAATTACGAGCACGTGTTGTTTTCGCAAAGTCCTGGTTATTTATTTCCTGGACTTTTACCTGTTTGTTTACAGTGCGTGAGTGTAATCTATTTCTGTCTGACTATGCGGGGTCGATAAAGTTTATTAAACGATGTATTTGTTTCTAGCAGCTCAACGTTTACTAAACGATAGTCATAGATGACAAAATTTCGGGTTAGAAACAAATGCATTCTATGTATGAAATCATTATATCATTTCAAGTACATTCTACATTTTCTTAAAACTTATGTATTCCTTTCTGATTTAGTACCGGTACTACAATTTGATTTTCATTATGATTAAAATACTACATTAACACTTTTTTCCATAAAAGTTTTTAGATAAAGTTCTTAAATAAAATGAAATAATGAAAAAATAACCACTAAATCAAATTCCTATCTTTGAACTATTTAGAGGACACAGTAAACCTATATATCTTAAATTATCTAAAATGATATGATGTTTGCCTCCCAATAGCAGCATGATAAGATATGACTTCTTAGCACTAGTTAGAATATGATAAATAGGTTTCCCTTCTGTTAAGAATAAAATAAGTTAGCATAAAAAAGACAGCAATCTAAACACAAAATTTCATCTAGTTATATATATTGAGAGGTCAATCCATCAAGACAATCTGGTTTTTTTCACAGGGGATCCAGCCATAAAAAGGGGGGGGGGGGGGGGGTGCATTGATCGTCATAACAAGGGGGGTTCATTGATGGTTTCATGGTAAATTTGCAGACATATAAACTAATTTCCTCTTTATACATTTGTATCTCTCTAACTATAAGAATCATGTCAAGAACTGCACAGAGATTGACAAAAGAGACCATGATAAGAGATTGTTGACCTCTCAAAGTACCTTTTTATGCCTTTATTTATGGCTTGCTGTCTCACCACCTGTTTCTTATCTTATATTCATATTAATTATACAGTAAATTAAAAAAAAAATAACTGATAATACAGTAAATCACAACAGTAATGACAGTAATTTTTTTCAAATAAGATATAAATATATCTTCAAAAATATCACATGCAAGTATAAATTTTTTTACAAAATTTGGTCTGAAAATTTACAACAAAACTTATTTTTGAAATTTAAACTGAAACCATTTAAATAATATAAAGATGCATGCTTTAGGGTTTATCAATATCTTATTCTTTTTCAACGATTGCATGGCTTTATAAGCAAAATGTGACTTTATTTTTAAATAATTGAAATAGATAAAATGTTAAGTATCAAGGCATAGCAACTTTTAAAAACATAAAAAAGGGAACTTATATTGGTAACAATATGGAGTAACAGACATATCTTGCATTATTTGTCAAGTTTGTTCCATATATCATTGGTCTCTATTGAAACTTTTTAATGTTTCTGTGGTTTTTATCAGAATTCAACACTTTAAAATTAGCATACATGATAGGATCACTCCCACCATCATGAATTAAAATAAATTCCCAATCTATGTTCATAATTTTGTTTCATTACATTTACCCAAGGCTTACTATATATGGTTTTATTGATGTATAATCATAAATGGATATGTAAACGGAGGAGTTTTACACCCACCATATCCTCCTCTTGGCTACAGGCAGCCAATGTACGAGATATTCTGGCGTTTTATAAATTATTCTGAAAGGTTTTAAAAGGGAGAGTTTAATACAACTACCCTGTTCCCCTCTGGGTACAGGACTGCTTACATATGCAGTCTTTTGTTCATGAATAATTCAAAAAAGTTTAAACCAGGATAGGTTTTTCTTCGGAACATTTTATTTTAAAAAGTGTATACCTATATATAACTTATAAGAGACAGGTAGAATGAAATAAATATCTTTATCTGATATGACAGGCTTGAATGTGTAGGGAGACACAAAAAAATAAAATATCCAATCCTGTTTATACAAATAGACAATGATCATGCAATACAGTGAATTATCTTACATGTACACGCAACAGTTTTTGGTTATATTTTCTATCGAATCTCCTCTCTCGATAGAATTCCTGATAGTAAGCAATGAAAAAAATGAACAACTTCTTCAGTTAAATATCTTTATCATTTTGCCTCTGAATTGCCCTAAAAATAACTCTCTTCCATTTTTGTTTGTTTTTATTTAATTTTTTTTTTGGGGGGGGGGGGGTGAATTTGCTTGCTTTTTGGGTGAGGAAAATCTGTAAATGTGAGTCAATTCAATCGTGTAAAATTTTTAGACTACATTTGATTACTTGTAATCTTTAGTACTGCTGACATGTGACAAGAGAGTAACAGAAAACAAAAAGACACAATTTTCACTTTCCAAGAAAATTTGTCTGATCTTGAAAGTGGTTACATCATAGAAACCTTCTTAATGCGTCTGCCTAACAATATAATATCCCTCTGATGGACAAATAAGAAAACTGGTATTCATATTACAGATCCCGACCTCTCCCATTATTGAATTAATGCTTCAGAATTGCTATAGTGAGTCTGACAGGTGACGGAAACATTCCATAACTTCTTCAAATACAAAATATTATTGACTTACTAAAAGACATTTACAGAATCCCCGCCAGAGAGGATTTTAGTATAAACCGAATATCCTGGACCGATTCCAATAATAAAGGGGTTGTAGACAGCATCTGTTTTATACGATACAAAGATCAATAAAACTATACCCAATAACTTAGTGGTATTGATATATAAACTCTATCAGAGCCAAGAAAATTGGCCAATTTGTTGAAAACGTTGAAAAGTAAACAGAGTGTTACAGAAATGATTAACAGCATGATGATAATGGGGGTTTGATAAGAAGAAGATTGTGATCAATATCTCGTATAACTATCTGTAAGGCCTTTTTACTAATAATGCTTTTGATTTAATTAAAATTGTGAAGAAATCTACAGTTTCCTGTCAAAAACATCTTTGGGGGATTTTCTCTTCTGAAACTTTGAAGCTTTCTGTGGGTAGATGCACTGACTTTAAGGATAATTAATTTAGATCAGCTGTAGCTAATACAAGTTTTAATCAAAGTCCTCTGTTCAATTTTATTTTCACTCCCTTTCATGACAAACAACAAACTCAGATTTTATAAGTTTTGAAGTGCCAACTCACTCACATCTATAAAGACAGTTATTACCGATTTAAACTTTTTTCAAAAACCCACTCTTACCACAAGATGATGATCTCTAAACCGTACATTAGCAATCAAAGAATGAACTATAGAAGTACTTTTGTCTTTGAGGAGATAGATTATGTTCATACAGTTTTAAATTCATCTATGACTGAAACAATATAAACATTAGGAGATGGTATGAATAATAACCAATGAGACAATTATGATCCACCAGAGTTCAAATCAGGTGGATATCAGCAATTATAGTTCAATGTACTGTCTGCAAAACAATAGGGGATATAATAATATGTAAGAAAGAGTGTATGAGAAAAATCATTGAAATGCAGTAACTGTAAGTGGTTTAGGAGGAGTTATGTCCCATGTTGAAAATGTTGTCAAGTACTATCATTGTACTAAGGGAACTAAAAAAAAATGTTTGTATTCAAAAATTAGAATTAAACATTGCACAAAATATATACAGGCTTTAATAGGACAAAAAAACAAGCTACAAGGTTTCATAGATTTCAGTCAGTATTTAGGAAGAGATTGGAATAAAAAGTGCACAAAAGTATGAAAGACTATAAAGATTGTATGTTCAAAACAACCATGCATAAAAATTCACGGATAAATTTGATTAAGCAGAATTGAATTTAATCTAAGATGAAGTAACCAATAGTAATATTGATTTGGATACCACAAAGCTGTGAATGAACTGACCAAATTCCCAACTGTTATACGGTTTTAATTGTATACAATGTAATGAAAATTCTACCAAACAGAAAAGTTCTACTGTTTTTTTTTAAATGTCTAAATTCCAACAACAAAACTACATTGTGTGCCATGTAGCCATTAAAATTGTCCTCTAAAGTTAGGAAAATTCCTTAAAAATATACAAATAAAAAATATCCATGTTTAATGCTCTGACCTCAAAACACCATTACAAGTATCTACCTATTTTGTCTTAAGAATTTATAAGACTGGCGTTATAAACAGACCCAGACTACAAAACTAGTACAAAATACAGTCAATAAATAATATACCATCTGATATACAGAATTTATCACCCGAATGTAATCATTTATGCTCAAAAGCCGGATTAGTTTGCAACGATAAGCAATAATTGGCTGTACATAGCAATGGTTTTAGGGTAGATAAATCGTAATGGATAGGAAAGCATGAAAGTTTTATTGATAAAGGTATAAAAGCTGCATATGTCTCGGTTATTATTATTGGCTAGCTTTGTCACTTACACAGACACAACAATGAGATCAATAGACGAGGAGCAGTCGTAATTAGGTGATCATTGGTTATATTATCATACTATCAGAAAGACATGGATGCCACATCAGAATATCAAAATATTTTAACAGATTTAGGAATCACAAATTGAAACGAAGCCTAAAAAATAGAAACAGCATGAATGAATCATGACTGGCTCTCATGAAAGCCAAAGTTTTATCTCAATGAAACTTTTTCTTTTTTTTTCCCTAAAAATTTCTGAATTTTTAAGATTATATTTTTTAAAAAATCCAAAAACATTTACAAATCTGTCAACATAGTCTAATCAGTTCTAATCCAGACTACTTTAATTCTAAACAGAAATCATCAATTGTATAGCTTATAAAAAGTTTTTATCATCAAACTGTTACGATATTTGTGTAAGTACACTTACCGGCATCTTGGTATCCCTAAATCTGCAATGATTTCACACGTGCCTCCGTTAAAACATTTACCATCATATTTCGGTGGACATTTATAAAATAATGTAGGTCTCACTGAAATAAAAAAAAAAAAAACTATTTTTTTGTGTTGGATATCCATATGATCAACTAGAGAGTACACAGTTTTGTAACTTACGGTTATATATAACTTTGAAATAACTATTGCTTTGAGAAGCATTATAATATACCTTAACAGTCATAAAACACTCAATAATTTTTAAGTAGACTTCAGATACTCTGCAATCATTGCTGCACGTCTTGGCAACAATAGACAACTTGAACTATACTTGGGGAATAGGGAGAATTTTGGAAGACCACTCTAAAACTAGTTTAACCCCATGCTTGTGTGGCTGTACCGAGTTGAGAACCTTATCAGTAATTTTCTTAAGTTATATCTAAGCTTTTTGTATGCAGAGTTTTGTGCTGATTACAGATCAATGATAGTCTGAGTTTATTCACAATTTTTCTTTACTCATGGTGAACAAGCATTTGTCAAACATTTAAGGGACTTTTTTTAATGTTTGAGACCACAGGACATATTTTAATTTGACACCTAGCATCAGACTTGTGCATTAGACATTTGTTCTAATTCTGTGCAAATTAATCAAAAGGAAATAGCTATTGGTATATAAATATTTTGAAAGTCTGACAATTTCAAGTTTGGGTTATTTAAAGACTCATAATTTCACACTGCCCTATCAATAAATAAATTAATAAAAGCACCATTTAAAATTCCAACAATGTTCCTAAATTGAGATACACGGTCTTCCTTTTAAACATGATTAAGAAACATACTTTAGTCATTACTTAAAAATAATGATAAATTAGCCCTTAAGTCAATCCCCACCCAATAGGAAAATAAAAGAGTCAAAACAAAGATGCTTTATTTCAATTTTTCTAGCCATTAAATGTGTGTCTGCTTATCTTTATATTTATTAAAGAAGGTAAATTTGACATATTAATTCACCTTGAGTCAACATTCAATAAAACTGAATGAATAGTTTAAATATGTAAACTAACACTCGGGTAGGCGGAAGCATATAGTACTCTGCATTCTAAATCACGCCCCCGCCCGAAAACATATTCAACAGACTTTTATTTTTATATCATCGAAAGCTAAAAATAAGTTCGTATAAAAGTTGTAACTTGCTCAAGTTACCATAAACTGATTCACAGCATAGGTATTCAAACACTGGTTCAATGGTTTCCAGGTTTAACATTTTATGTATCACTTTTTAGTCCAAGATAAACAATTTCTGTTTTAAAGGTTTCATGTCTCACTCTTTTAAACCCAATATAAACAGGTTAAGATATTTTTAATATTTTTCATATTATTTTTACTTATCTATTTTTTAAATATTTTTATCATTTAAACTTTAGGTCTGCTATATCTATTTTTATCCTTTTTTATTTATTTCCACATTTTAATTTATTTTCCTAGTAATTTCATAACAATAAACAATTTAAATGGGGAAAAGCCTCACATTATTTTTGACTAATAATTTGAAATATCATTAAAATGAAAATGATGTTAGTATTTTATGTGTTTTAGAGAATTTATTTGCATGTTAACATGCAACAAAGCTGCTTAAAGTTGACTGAATTATATATAATCTATAAAATCTGCAAAAATCCTCAGTAGTAGATATGTGATCACTTCAGGCACATTAAAGATAAATTTCCCCAACAAAATATAATGCCCATTCATGCCCACAGTAACTTATATCCAATTTAGGGTAATCGGTATTACCATTTTGGTGTTTGGGTCCAACCTGTGGAGAAATAATGCCAACTACGAATGTTTATAAACATAATAGTCTGTTTGCTAATTCTTGTACATTGATTCTGTAATAAGAGACCCCTTTTTAAGTAGTCTTGCTAAGGAGGAACCTATATTTTTATTGACAATGTAGGGCTAGCTAAAAGAGTAAATTTATCTGTGCTTAATGTGTGTTACTTTTAAGTTTTTCAAATCTTTTAATTACATTTAATTTGTTGTTTAAAGCATAAAACTTTTGATATCATAAGTAAATCTTCACTAAAAGTTGGTTTACAGCAGATTTCAGTCAGTATGTAGCTAATGGTAATATCTTTGGTTAGCTTGCTTGTTAGCTGAACCGTGAAGTCATTGTTAGGTAAGGTATACTACCCTCCTTTTAAATTAGCTTAGTCCTACAGAGAGATAGATTTTTTATCTGTTGGGCTAGTCTACTATTAAAGGAGGGAAGTTTACCTTACCTAACAATGACTTCACGGTTCAGCTAACAAGCAAGCTAACCAAAGATATTACCATTAGCTACATACTGACTGAAATCTGCTGTAAATGCAGTTTTATCAATGTCAACATTCCTTGTGTGGACAAAAGCCTCCGGAACAGAACCAGTCTACAATTGACAAAGGGAAGTAATTTGTTTAAAAACTGTGAAATAATGGATTCACATCAGTTAATTGGCAAATGGACTATTGACAGCTAACTCGGCTGTTTTAACAAAGAAATCTTAAGATATATAGATCTTGATGTAATATTGACAATGATTGATACACCTGCAAATATAAATTTGGAATAAAACATATAAAGTGCACAAAATAAAACAAAACAAGAAAGGAAATACTCTAATGACAATTACACTTACCCTCGTTTATTTCAATGGCTGGTTTTTGTGTTGTAGTTTTCTTAGGGTTTTTATTCTTTGAAGGCTTTTTAGGTTTTTTCTTGACTGTACAGTTATGAAATAAAAGAAATAAGCATAGTGCAGACAACATCAACAAAAATAAAATAATTTTCATGCAGTGCCAAAAAGAATATTTGATGATAAATATCTTTTGAAAATCCTGGATCTAAAAATGAAAAAAAGACATCTTCTTTGTAAATAAAGACGGATGCTACTGTTATGAAAGAAACCTTTTAAACAGGAAAAGAATACAAATAATAAAACAAATCATCGATTAAAGCAAAAAAATGCCCAAAAAATAATCAAATAATCTGATATACAATGAATTGTGCAGCAAAAAAAAGTTCACTTTAGAAGCAGACAATAAAGTAAGAAATAATAGGCCACCCAAGAACCTGAAACCACAAAGCCGTAGCAGGTTAACACCCAGTATCTGCTAGGCACGTGTACGGTGTTGTCTTCTCCGTGCTTCATTTACTAGCAATACACCACCAGACATTACATAGTCTGATTACCTTCTTGTAATGCAATGCACTGATGTACTTTCCTTCCGTAAAAACTAATTAACGATCTGAGTAATAGCAAACTTAATCTTTTCAGAGTCTGTTTTAATGGATAAACGGTCAATCAGTGCTATCTTCATTTACATATTGGGAACACAATGGATTACTGGACATTTATTTCCTCCCTATTGTTTCCGTATTCTGAAACTTTACATAGTGTTTACATCTAAGTGCTTGAAACCCAGACTTACATAACAATAACAGATGAAATAACTTCTACTGACTAACATAACAAAATAGAAGTATCTTTTACAATACAAAAAAAGTCCACATTATTTGGTAGTTTCATATATAAAGGGATCGCCACACAAAAAATTTTCTATTGTTACTAGTGCAACAAATTAAATGCACATTGTTCAATAATGAAAGATAATTACACTGTAGAGTCTGCAGGAAATTTGTAATTGATATGTAAATTAACATAGCAGTGGACCTCCAATACGTTAGCCTATAAATAACCACCCAAAAGTAGTCAACAAATTCCAAGGGAGATAACCCACTGTTGTAAAAAGTAATTGCCTTTCAACCTTCTTGGTGCTTGTGCCTTGTATTAAAGAGGTCTTCATAGCTATTTGGACATACAATTTTTTTAACTGTTCAGAAAGTCTGTAAATGCTAGCAGACAAAAATGAACAATTACTATATCAATAAATTTTCATGAAATTGTTATTGCATACCTGAAATGAATTTACGAACTTCAAAAAAACAAGTGTGTTCCACAATTTTAGTTCTGTTTCTTCCCAAGTCTTCATTTGTGTTATTGCCATTTCCTGTCTTATTCTGGTGTTCATTGATTTTAAAGGTTCTTGTAATGTTCATAACTGATTTAGTAATAATCTGTTGCATTGTACCCATTTTCCTTCGGCCCTCAGAGAAAAAATTTCAAAATTATTATTCCTGATCAACATGGCCTTTACAAATCCAAAAGTTACTTGTCACCTGTTCGGCTTATAATCTTAATCACCGATTTAATAAATCTAAATAAATATGCTTATAAATAAACAATTACAGGAATTTATTTAAATCATTCCAGAGTAATAATCCCTTGGTTTCAAAATACTTTACACATACTGTAGTGTTTAAATTTTTGAAAGGTTTTACTTTACATGGGTAGGGTTTATTAAGAAGGAATTGTTTTAATTTCTTTAAAAAAAATAATAAATGAAGGTGATTGCTATGGCTTAAATAATTAAGATTCATTAGAACAGGATGGTGTTTGTTTAGGCAGAAATAATTCAGTTAAGTTGAACTGAGTTAAATAGAAAGTTTGCATCCCAACTCTGAATCACGAAAAATATGATTTGAATTTCTTCCTCATAATTTGTTTACTAATAATGACTTGCTTATTTGTCGAATTCTTTTGATTTATTTCTGATAAAATTTGGTGTAACATATTCAGCCTTTAAGGTATGCATATTCATAACCACATAATACGGCATTTATTATTTTCAACATGGTTTTTATTTATTCTGACCACACCTTCAATAGAATTCTATTAATCAATAAAAATAGGAAATACACAATGTCAAATTGCACAAAATACTAAGCTTCAAACTATTTGAATAAATCTAAATATGGCCCTATTAATTTCCGATGAGACAGCAAACCAACTTAAAGAACATAGACATTTGGGTCTGTTTAGTTTGACACTATCCTAGTATAAGATTAGCAAAGTTACTTATATGACACAGATTAGTAAATACCTTGAACAAGATGACCTTCTTTTTGAAACTCACAAAGATTTCAGCAATAAACATGACTTTTTTTTTACCCTAAACACAGCAATATAAAGTTTTAACATAATTTGTATTGATTATGCTAAAATGTACATTCATTTATCTTATTTTTTTGTATCTCAAATCCTAAGTTCCTCTTTTACTTTATCTATTTTCATGTTTTTAAACAGTACATTGTTCCATTTTTCCTTTTTTTATTGTTTCTTTTTTTCTTTTTTCTTTTTTCTATATATGCAAAGTTCCTATTTGATTTTTTGTGCTCATAAAATGATTCTGATGTCTACATAATCATGAAACTTAATTACTTCTTTAAGTGTCTTAAAAATTTCAAAATGATTAGGTTTTCCAAAATTTTAACAAATCTCTGATTGAAACGATGTAACACAGATAATAAGTTGGATATCAGAGTTTTAATTAGTTCATAATACTAAAAAATCATCTTTGACCTTGACCATGTGAATGATCTAGTTTAACAAAATAAATTCTGCACTAAGATTATAAAGAATTTTGTTCATCAAACATTATGAATGAATATTAATCTACGATCAAAGAATAACTTAAAACATTACATAACCAATTTTTTTTAAATGTTCATTTCTAGACGAGATTAAACTGTGAGGCTATCAGTCAAATGGATCAGACTAACAGATATTCAACTGTTTTATCTGTACAAGGTGGTTAATTAAAAAAGTTTGATATTTTGGATGAATTACAAGTTTTAAATACGTTCAAACAATTTTGATTGAATTACCAAATTGAAGATCAACATGAAAAAGATGGCAATCGGCACTTAATAAACGTAAACGGGACATCATGATGCTCTTCCATTAACCAATCATTTGATAGTCTGCCAATATTCCATGATCAAGTGTAATTTAATTATAGTTCTTTTTATGGCAGTTCAGGAAATTGTTTAAAAATCGTCTTATTATCCTCTCTTATTCAATTTTATTTAGTCGTTAATTATGGCGCTATCAGGAAACATCTAATCAGTATACCGACCCAGCAACCTAACTCATTCACTGATCGAGCAACCTTACACATTCACCGTAATGACCAATATATATATATCAATATCTACATGAAAACCTACTTCCACAGGTGTAAAGGATTAATACCATTGTTGATCTGAATACAAAATGGTTCCAGTGAAAATACCAACAAAAATCTAACCACAAGGTCTAATACTCATGTAACGGGGAATTACTTTGTAACAATGATTGTCAGTCACTGAAGATGTGTGGTTACCTTTGTGTTTTTTTTTTGTTGTTGCTTTGTAATGATGGTTATACCCATAATGACCTTTGTTGCTCAAATCCAATTCATTTGGACTCAATTGTATCATACCACATCTCAGGTCTCCTTATTTTTATTTTTTATTCAAATTCAAAAATCTTTAAACATCAACAAAACTTTTATCAGTATGACTTATACCAACTAAATTTATCTAAAAAATGTTATAAGCATAAAAGTTCAAAGATAACTTATTTGATTGATTGATTGATTGATTGGTATTTAATGCAATTTCGTCATGTTGCAATAGCACTTTTCCTAGGTTAAAATGTATGTAGCAAGGTTTAAATTAGAGTATTATGATGAAATATTTTTATAACTTTCATAATGTGTTTTACCAGTGTTAGAAGAATATTTTGATAACTCTCATAAATTATTCACTAATATTAGAATTATCTCTATAAGACTTCTCCTTCAGTAGGTATGGAATTATAGTACATATAACTTTTGTCTAAAAACAGCCACCTTAAATTAAAATATGAATACTGTTTCAACCCTAAAGTCATCGACCTTCTGAATTCATGCTAATAGAAGGTAGAATATTGCAGAACAATAAAAAAAAAACACTTTCCAGCATGGCTACCTGTTAGGCATAGTATAATGTTTACTTCTGTTGAAATCATTACTAATCAATGTTTATAACATTACAGTCTTTGTGGTTTTGTGCTACTGAACATTAATTTCATGCTTTACCCAGAACAATTACTCTGTTTTTTCCGTAATTATTATAGGTGATACATCTTTGTGGAATACTAAAAGATCTAAAATGAACAATCAGGCTGAGTGCTTCTTAATAATGTTCCTTCATCCAAGCATATCTTGGATGTGCAGGATGAAGGTCATTCTTAGAATATGAGCCTGAGGCTCGAAAGTAATGAATTAGCTTTACTTCTCTATGAGGGGTGAAGCTTACATATAATATCTCTGTTTAAAGAAACAAACTATATAACCACCTATAGCTGGCCAGTGACCTTGACCCTAGTATATAAGCACCTGTTCCATAATAACTTGTCATAATTTAAAGCAAGTTTGTGTCGACCAAATATAAAACCCAGTGGAAAAGGGTGGGTCTGACTGATAATCCCTAGGGTGGGAATTAATTACTTTCGAGCCTCAGGCTCATATTCTAAGAATGACCTTCATCCTGCACATCCAAGATATGCTTGGATGAAGGAACATTCTTATTCATATTTCGCCTTCGGTCTCAAGTAATGAATTAGCTTGTTTAAAGTGTAGACACAAACTAAAAACAATTTTTATATAAATGCCAACATTTAATAAAGGATAAAAATCACAAGATCATCCAGTAACTACAACTGAAGAAAAGTGTTTTAGTACTGATATTATTTACTTTCCTGTTATAGAACTTGTAAAAAGTTTTACCATATGTCCAGACAAAACTGTTGCCATAATGTCCTTAATAGAACATCCTGAAGCTAAATGCACTTATGAAGAGGTTCCTCCAAATGAGTTAACCTTAAAACCTCGGATAAAATTAGAACTCTCTCTAACTATCTAAACTTTACGAAAAGACTTAGATGAATTCTCTCACCTATTTTGTACACAAAACATGATAAATCATTGTCTTAATCAACACAAAGTTTTGGTTTATCAAAACCTTTGATCACCTCATTAGGTAAACTAACTAACAGATCTAGTATTTTTCAAAAACTCATGTATATGAAAAAATAAAGTGCCATGTCTCTGAATGAAAGACATAGAATGTAAATCTACAGCTGATAAAGATAGTACTTCAAGGCAGATGTAGTCAAGGCAAATAAAGACACAAGTATAAAAGACAGTTTCAATGTTAAATACTCCAATGAATATTAAGAACTTAAAAAAGATAGCGCTAAATTCATCTCCCAAGTGAAAGAGTATCTAACTCTTCAATTGCAGATTCAGGTTTAAGCAACCTTCCACAAATACATGTAGTAAACAAACAAATTCAGTAAAATCTATTTCTTAAAGGATAAAGTCTGTTTCAACATAGACCAAGAAAAATTCACATTAAACATGCTGAATATGAAAAGCTTGTGTTTTACAAAAATTTCAATAATCCGTGACTAACATCCTTTTTAGATGGTGATAAGGAATTGGTTCTCTAATTGAACACACCAAATAATGAAATTTCTCAAAAAAATATTGATAATGCTTGATTATAGATGCATGGTCTCCAAGATGAAGTGTAAATATATTTTACAAATGATTCTGAAATCTCCTGTTTATATTAAAGTGATTTCTGAGTATAATACACACGTTTTTACCCTACTGCACAATCAACCCTTCAGGTGTTGGTTCACTTTAATTTTTTACAATATACAGTTAAATTAAGTCTCTTCCTGACGGAAAGACATTATCTTCAGTATGTAACATTGTTACTAATTTTTATGCTTAACAGTTTAACTGGCAAATAAATTAAAATTGGTCTTAGCAAAGAAAACCAACTCTGAGCAAGCCAAAAAGGATAATCAAAAGAGCCTTCTGAACTTTATCACTAATAATTTTCTTTATAAATATCCCCAACAATGAAAAAGATGGGAAAATATAAGGTCATAATTCTGATCATGAAAATAAAAACATCTCTGAAGCTTTCAATTGACATCCTTTTGAATCTGTAAATTTTTTAGACATATGATAAGCATCAAAAATTTTCTTACCAGGAATATAAAGAGCTGTGATAAAAATGTTCTTTCTTGAACACCAAGCCCAAATAATGAAATATTTGTAGTAAGCATGTTAAGTGACAAAGAGGTTACACCTCCTATTGCATAATAAAAGCTACTGAAATTGTATCTTCTGATTGTATAACTCTCTGTGACTAAAACTTTTTCTCCAGAAGAATATTATAGCCAACAATACTATGAAATCTATATGAAATGAGTGCATACTCTTAAAGAAGCTCCGTCTACCAACAGAAACATTTTCTTCAAATTTGGATCCCAAATCCTTATGTCAGAGGAATCTGGTACAACCCAAAAACTTATTTGGATGGGTCTATAAATCAAATTTTTAATTTCTGATTTTAAATTGTTAAAAAATTTCACCTATTGATGATAATAAACACTGTAACAACTATACAGTGTTTCAACATTATTTCTCGCCATGTTTCTGCAATGTAACATTCCCATGCATGCCACAGATACTGCATTAAAAGCATTCATCACAAGACCAATAAATGATGTAAAACATCTATAATACCGTTACACAATTCTATTTAAAAAGAATTTCCCAAGGGAGATAATTTTACCATTTCTCATCTGTCAGAAAAAACTTAAATAGCTCAGTATCAATAATGAGACAAAGGAAAACAATGTGCTTCCAAGGAATGAGTACCAACTTCTCAAAATTTTTCTGAAGCACAGCTTATCAAGCATTTGCACCACTTCTTCTGTATTCACAATACAATCATCTAAACTCTGATCCATAATAAAATAATCATCAATGTATAAACTATAGCATGTATATACTTCAAGTGACATTATTTCATAAATACATAGACAGGTTTTAAAACCTTAGTAAAAACTCTTGATGCAGAAGCCAATCCAAAACAAAAAAAAAAAAAAAAAAAAACATAAATATCATATCAATGTCTTTTCCACATAAATCAGGAAATTGTGATATAAACATAAATGATACTTACATATGCATCTGTGAGATCTATAGATGTTAGCTCTATCTATATATATATATATATATATAGATAATTATTCTAAAGAATTACATCTAAACAAAAGATAAATGGTCCTGCTCCAAATGCTGATAAGCCACAAACTTAGTTTGTTTTAATTTTTCAAATAGATACAGGCCTTGAAGACCAATCTTTCTTAGGAACCAAGAAAATATAGGAAATAAACTGATTTTCCATTGATTGATCAACCTTTTAAATAGCTCTCTTAGCTATCAATTTTTGGACTTCTGAAATTAATTCATCCTTATGAAAGGTGAAATGTATTTAATTCAAAAAGGATAAACCTTGTGGTACATCATTAAAAATAATTTTATAACCATTTCTTAATAAATCTAATATCAATAGATCATTAGTAACATTTTCCAAATCATAATATTTAAGTTATCTACTGTATATATAGCAACTGGTTGAGAAATGTGACCTCTTTGAGATTCTCTGTTCCCTTTTTGGAAACGTCTCCCTCTCAATGAAGGGAATTGCCTACTACATGTAGTATAGTCGCCCTGTTGACCAACAGAGCCTCTGCAGTTAAAAAACTGATATTGCCTTTCCCATAACAGCTGGTAGTAAATTAATTGCTAGACCTGGAACCTCTTCCAAGGAATCTATAATTTGCTAAGAATCTTTGTATAAACACTAAGTTTGCTTTTTGCAATCATAACTAGAAATGTGATAAAGCAACTATCACAACAGAATTACAAATAAGTTTTATCATCTAAATATTTCTGAGCATCTCCTATGGGTTTAACCAGAAAACCATGGTAAAACAAACAAATATAATTTTACAATAAAATCCTTGTATTATCAAGATCCAATGGCTCATTCCTACAACAAGAAATAGCAAACTCAACAATAGGGGTGATGATAAACCCCTTAATAAAGTATATCTGGGTTTCCTGCATCTTTGAAACCACAGAGTGGGCCTGTCTAGGCATTGCCATTTCGATTTTTTAATTATCCTAGACACACTAGGATTGTCACAGTTCTCAGTGTGATAGTATTTCCTCTAAGAACTTTATATATTCCTGATTTTATCAAAATCATGATTAAACTGTTCAACAAACAGGATGAGATAATGGACCATTAATCTCACTAAAAGAAGCCTTAAAGGCTTCTGAAAACCTTAATGCAGGATCAAAAGACCTTAATGCAGGATCAAAAGACGTATCAAATTCAACTCCGGCTGGACTATCATCAGCCATGGCACATACTCCAAAAGGAGGTACATACACCGTATCAATTCAGTAGATAAGATCAAAATTTAGAACTAAATCTTCATTAAAGTAAGCCTCTAATGGCAAAAATTCAAATATAGCAGCAGGTTTCTCTACAAACTCTGCTAGAGTTGAAGGCAGTGAAACTGTCTCAAACCTCATGATTCATACAGGTTCTTTAATACATTAATAATAAATAGTAAATGTATCAATATACATGCCTATCTAAATCTCAACAGCACTTTCGTTAGAAACAATCACAAATCAAGTAGATTTTGAAGTTATACAAGTAACACTAGATTTTAAAACTTACTTTTTACAGGTTCTGTTGCTTTGTCAATTATTTCCAATTGCCATGCCATTATGATCTATTATAAAACTACTAGGTTTTATAACTGTTTAAGAAGAGGATTTATTCAAAATACCTCTTGTATTCCTATTAAATTTATCATCTTTAATTTCTAAAACATTCCAGAGGTGATGAAAATCATAACCATCACCCTTGTAAGTGTAAACATCATTCTAAACATCTTGCAAAAACAATACATTTGCATAAACAAATTCAGCCATTGTAATACAAAAATGTGTACCTGTGCAGGTAAAACACGTGTAAATTGTGAAAAGTACTCACGACCTTCAGATGAATAGAAATACTTTTAAATATCTACCTGTTTAACAAACAGGAGTATGAATTAAGTAACAAATGTGCTATTAGGCAAAAACTTAATGAATATATAAAATTGTCATACATCGTAGACAATAAAATATTTAATTAATTTCCATGAACACTTGTCATACATCGTAGACAAGAAATTTTTAAATTCATTTCCATCAACAATTGTCATACATCGTAGACAATTGAGGAATTATTATTTGTAAATAACAAAATAACATTAGAACTTGTCGTACATCGTAGACAAGTTAATGTAACTTTAATAACTTTCTGCCAAATTTAAGATAAAAATAAAATAACTAAAAAGAACTTATGTGAAGTGTTCACTTCAACCCTCTAGAAAAATAATGACAAGTTATTATGGAACAGGTGCTTATATACTAGGGTCAAGGTCACTGGCCAGCTATAGGTGGTTATATAGTTTGTTTCTTTAAACAGAGATATTATATGTAAGCTTCACCCCTCATAGAGAAGTAAAGCTAATTCATTACTTGAGACCGAAGGCGAAATATGAATAAGAATTAATACTCTTTAGTATGAGTCTGTTCTTAAATACAAATAAAATAACAATCAACCTTTCAGCTTTAGTAATTTTTATAGTGCTGTCTTACAAAGAAAACAAGAATGTGTCCATAGTACACGGATGCCCCACTCGCACTATCATTTTCTATGTTCAGTGGACCGTGAAATTGGGGTCAAACTTATTATTTGGAATTATAATTACAAAGATCATATCATAGGGAACATGTGTATTAAGTTTCAAGTTGATGTAACTTTAACTTTATCAAAAACTAACTTAACCAAAAACTTTAACCTGAACTTTGCACTATCATTTTCTATGTTCAGGGGACCATGAAATTGGGGTCAAAACTATAATTTGGCATTAAAATTAGAAAGATCATATCATGGGGAACATGTGTACTAAGTTTCAAGTTGATTGGACTTCAACTTCTTCAAAAACTACCTTGACCAAAAACTTTAACTTGAAGTGAACGGACGCACAGACGGACGGACGAACTAACGAACGGAGGCACAGACCAGAAAACATAATGCCCCTCTACTATCGTAGTTGGGGCATAAAAATAAAGTTTTTGTCAATAGATATAATGAGATACTTCTTTACATATGAAGAACATTATTGCAGCGTTTAGGTGACATTTTGTTGAACTGTTTATTTTCATACTTTCAATCTCAGCCAAGTACGTTATCCTCTTGTAAACCAAAAATGTCAAAACAAAAAAAGGCAAGGAGATACCATCAATGTAATTGAATTCCAAGAGCAACAATTTGTAAAAAGAGTGAAACAAATAATTAAAAACAAAAAAGTTCAACAAAGGCAGAAAAATATAGTAACTGTCAGACTTCCGGAACAAGACATTTTATATTTAGCCTTATTTGTAAACAAAACCTCAGCAAGAGAACATTTATAAATAGAACCAATGATCCCATTCTTCCATATGTTTTTTTTTTAAGATACCAAGTACTGCTTTGTGGGGGATCACCTAACGACATGTAATATCAAAATATCATAAAATATCTTCAATGGAGTCAACCGACACCAAGTCAACACATAGGACTAAAATATTCTGAATAAAACTTCCGAAATATTTAATATAAATATGATATCTCATTAGGAATAAAAGAATGTCCTTCAAATAATCTAAAGGTCAAAGATCAACAACAATTTAATTAAATGATTGACTGTTGTAATGAAATCTGCTCTAAAGGGGAAAATAATGGCAAGAAAGGTCATACTATATTTGATCAACACAAGATCCTATTGAAAGGCAGGATATGCTTGAAACAATATACAGTCGATTCCACTTAATTGCATACCGCTTAATAGCATAATTCGGTTAATTGCATAGTTTTCTCCTGCACAAAACCATTTCCCATTCATCTAATGTTAAATTGTCCGGTTATATGCATAGCTCTTCAAGTGGCCTTTCGGTTTATTGCATAGAAAATTATTGCCGTCTAGATATGCTTAGTTAAAACTGACAAGATTTTTGACCGGAAACGGTCATTTGGTAAGTATATTTTTCTTGAATGCATCCTTATATTCGTTATTATTTCATATTTACTTTTGTGTTATTGAAATAAAGATTTAAAACAGTTTCTTTCGTGTTTATATTATGGAATTTGATTTAAAAATAAACCTCGATGTCTACACAGGTAAAGTTTCCCATGTTCTATTTTAAGCCTCGAGGTCATAAAAATGTCAAACAGATAATTGTTGTAAAAACACTGACCATTCTATTTCAAAGGGTGTTAATAATTGATATAATTGATTGGATTTAAACAATTGTCCATAGATTACATTTGGGGTTAATTTTTAAAACAAAAACTCCTGCTAATTATCGATCATAACCAATGTGAACTCTATTGGGCTTGGGGTGATCTGTATTAATGTTAATATTATAGGGCATTTACATATGGTTAAAGAATTTTATACATCAATCATTTGTTTTTAATATTTTATGAAAAGAGCATTTACTTTAAATTATTATATTTTCTCACTTTCAACACTTGTGTCCAGCAATTAACCCGTACAGGGCCCCACCATTACTGCTTTGCATATACGAAACTAACAAGTTGTTACTTCAGTGCCCAACTGCATATTAACAGCAATTCATTACACATCTATTGTTAAAATAATTATAAACTGTGAAGTATTGTTTAAAAGTTTATTTTAATCAAAGCCTAACAATGTACATTGTACATATGGGTCATAGAAACAAATCTATTTTTAGAACAGTTTATTTTCGTATCCCAGGTAAAGGAAAGTCTGAATGCAAATAAACTAAAACTAAATGTGTTTATAATCTTTATTAACATACTATTTTAAAGAAACAAAATAAAATAACACATATGACACTAGAGTAGACATAAAATTTTTATTAGAATAAATCAACATTCAGTATATTGTATGTGGATTACAGACGTTAGTCATCTTTCTTCTGGGATTTCTTTTACTGATCTGTTCTATCGATGTTATTTGACTCTGTCATTTGGCATTTCGGATATAAGCATACTCCGCTTTATTGCATAATTTTGTCTGACAAATAGGCTATGCAAATAACCGGAATCTACTGTACTTATAAAGACGTGTGCTGATCTTAGGTCCTTCAGTACATAATTAATATAAACAAAGTACAAAATATCCTTGGTGTTATACTCTTGGCAGGTGGTCTATTCTTAAATGCATGGGTACAAAGCTTTCTATTGAAAGGCAAACGTAAATTTAATAGAATTATTGTTTTACCTTCTATATATGAAATAGCATCTGACTGCTTATATTTGGCATAAATAATACTGCGTAAAAGGTATAAGTTATAACAAATTTAACCTTATAATGAATTGATTTGATTGAAATGAGAAAATTTTCCACCAGAGACTAAATGACAATTAGAAGTCAACAACTATAGGTCATTGTAATGCCTTCAACAATGAGTAAAATCCACACCAACAGGAAGCTGTTAAAGACATCGAAATGACAAATGTAAAAAGAATCAAACAAGAAAACATGTGGCTTGATTTATGTATAAACAATAAACAAAAATTAAATATGATATACAGAAACAAACTTCAACCCCTGAATTACAGGTTCCTGACTTGGAATAGCTGGGAATTATAGACAATACAGAATGTGGCAGATTTTTTATTTACTTGTTTTAGAATATTGTTTATTTTTTCAGCTTCTGATAGATCAATAAAATTCAGAGAAATATAGATTACATATTTACACATCAATTAGACAGCTAACGAATTACATTATAATATTATATTTCTTAAATAAACAATATGATAGCTGATGAAATGCAATTAGCAGTGTTTGTTTTCACTTAAACAATCTGAAGCTATATGTCATATGAAAAGCAGAAGACTTGGAGAAAATATTTTTACTCATTTGATATGAATAAAAGGAGATGTACTGTTTATTTGTTTTTCGTCTTGCACATGTGTAATATTTGTTGCTGGACATTAAATTAAGCAAATATAGCAATCAATAACATAAGCAAACAAATTAAAATCAAATTTAAAATAACTACAAGACATTTTTCTCCTTATAAAAAAATATTTTCAATTCCATATTTATATTTCTAATTGCAACTCTGAATAATACATTATCTTCTAATTTTTTTTATTTTTGCATTTTACTGAAGAACCATTTTTTGGATAATTTTACAACCGTTGCTAATATTACCCTGAGACAAGAAAACAATATGACACTTCAGGTACATTTCATTGTATATTTGTGTATGAAAAGTACTATGGACACGTCTTTTACCATGTATTGTATTTTTACTTGTGTAGGGGGTCCTAGGCTCAGTGAAATTCAGTGTTCAATGAAAGAGAAATGTTATTTGATCTCGTTTTAGTTTTTGTAATGTAACAATTTTGGCTCTGTTGGGGTTCTCACGCCATATTTGTTGTCAGACAAGTAAAATCTTTTATTATACAAAACTACTTTCCCTGATTTTAAGATTTGCTGTCTGTGAGGTGAAATTCTAACCAGTTATTTCAATGTTGACAAAAATTCTGCATAATCATGATTTGAAATTTGAGCTTTTACTAAAGTTAAATAACGACCTTAATTATATTTAAAAGTATTAAAAGTCACAGTATACAATTACATATAAAAATCTTAGCTACCCATGGTATTTATTCCAAGAAGTAGAGAATCTAATATGTTAAAGTCAAATTTTTCTAATCTTTTTAACAAGTTTTTCAGACAGGCTTTAGGGATTGGGAGACTGTTGAAATATTAATTATCCTTTTTTTCCCCTAAATTTCCACAAAATTTCTTATATAATTGCACTTCATACTCATTTCCATAATTTTTATTCTATGATCAACATATAAAGCAAAGCATTTTGTAATACCAAAAAAATATTTGACTCATTTTTTGTTACCCCCCCCCCCCCCCCCCCCTTTTTATATTTAATTCTGACAACATCCAATAACAAGAATGTGTCCACAGTACACGGATGCCCCACTCACACTATCATTTTCTATGTTTAAAGGACTGTGAAATTGGAATAAATTCTCTAATTTGGCATTAAAATTAGAATGATCTTATCAAAGGGAACATGTATACTAAGTTTCAAGTTGATTGGACTTCTACTTTATCAAAAACTACCTTGACCAAAAACTTTAACCTGAAATTTGCACTATCATTTTCTATGTTCAGTGAACCGTAAAATTGGGGTCAAAACTCTAATTTGGCATTTAAATTAGAAAGATCATATCATAGGGCACATGTATACTAAGTTTCAAGTTGATTGGACTTCAACTTCATCAAAAACTACCTTGACCAAAAACTTTAACCTGAAGCCAAAAACTTTAACCTGAAATTTGCACTATCATTTTCTATCAGTGAACCGTAAAATTGGGGTCAAAACTCTAATTTGGCATTTAAATTAGAAAGATCATATCATAAGGAACATGTGTACTAAGTTTCAAGTTGATTGGACTTCAACTTCATCAAAAACTACCTTGACCAAAAACTTTAACCTGAAGCGGGACAGACGGACGAACGAACAGACGAACGAACGAACGAACGAACAGACGGACGGACGAACGGACGCACAGACCAGAAAACATAATGCCCCTCTACTATCGTAGGTGGGGCATAAAAACAAAAAATACAAATGAAATTGCAAGTAAATAATCTGCTTTTGTACTAACTAAACATAAACAAATTTAAAAAAAGCCACTTAAACCACAATATAAACAAGTATATTAGTGGTAGTACAATTTACTTATCTAGTACTTATTACAGTACTAATGTTTGTACTGGGTGAACCGTAATCTACTTATTTACGCATGTTAGTAGAAACCAGTGGTCTTTGTACTGTCAGCAATGAATTAATACTGAAGGATTATTATTATGAAACATTTAATCTGGGAAAAAAAGTCATTATAATTGTAATACACATTCATTTAAATAAAAAATTCAGTTGATTATTAATGCCAATTATTATTAAGCTCATACCATTGAAGGTGGTTGGCACTATTATCAATTTGGTATATCTGACAGCATGAGTCCCTCCCTATCAGTTTACTCGCCATCTATGTACAAACTGTATTATACATTAGTTGCTCTGCACACGGCGGATCCAGCAACGCCATTTATAAAAGGGGGAGGGGTTCCAACTATATATCCCAATTTAAATGCATTGATCGTCAGAAAAGGGGGGTCTAACCCCCCCGAACCCTCCCCCTGAATCTGCCACTGCTGCATGATGGTGTAGGGAATTTTTTTATCAATTAACCGCGGCTTATATTAAATTCTTATTCAGGAAGAACTTATAGCACATCACCATCCAAAGACAAATATTTTAAGGTCAATACCCTAGTATATCAAAAATTTTGATAAAAAGATATATATATTTACTAGTAATTAAATGAGTGTTTATATCACACCACCTTGACCCTAATTATGACAAGTAATGTGCTTTATTTCACTACACACCAGGATCTCTTAAAGAATATAAACATCTAAACTAGTAACCCTTTGATCAAATAGTTTCCATGGTCTGCGCTGCAGTTCTGCAATGTATATTCATCACTTAAGCCTAATTTTGTATATAAAGGTGCTTATCATTAACACATTGTCAGTCAACCCATCAGGTAGAATTCTGGGACATATCTGTGCACTTGACTTATCATTAATACATTGTCAGTCATCCCATCATGGGGAAATTCTGGGACATCTCTGTGCACTTAATAGATGCAGATTTAAAAAAGGCCTTTCTTACTTCATAGTTAATATATAACCAACTTTAAAAGTATACATGTATTCCTAAAAGTCACTAATATTTTATCTATTTTTTAGATCAACTGCAAATGAGCTGGGTTTTTTAAAACAAATTGCACTGTTTTACTAACCATATTCCCACTAGCAGGTCCCCCCTTTTTGGGAAAAAATTTGGTTGCTTATACAGGGAATCACTGAAGCGTGACTGGAGCGGCCCCCCTCTTAGGCAGTCAGTGGGCCCCCACTTATGAAAATTTCTGGATCCGCCACTAGACTGATCCGTTCAGAAAGGATAAAAGATATGTGGGTATACATTGCATGGCATCATGTTTTCCATAAGGGCCGCTGGCTTCAAAGCATAGATTTTAGAATAAACGTAAACAAATTTGGTAATTATCATGACAAGCGTATGCCTTTTTGTTTACAGAATCTAAGAGTATCTTATGTAATTATGTCTTACAAGAATCTGCGAGTTTAAACAGTTTAATTGTATTCAATAATTAAATTTACTTCAAATAGATTTTTCACATTTATTTTGGTAGTTCCAGTGTATTTCAGTCACCGCAGAATGTGTTTACAAGTTATTTTTTTTCAAATTTTTGTACCATTATCCAAGGCTTAGGTGGTCTCTGCTAAGTAGTTTATAAAGAAATTGCGTCATTCTGTATTTAATCCTCTCTCTGAATCATTTCAACACAAAATAACAAGCAATTGAATTGAAGAAATTTTTAATAACTGTCCAAAAAGTTGTGAATATATATAAATATTTACATGATAATAAGAGAATAAATTTGCTCCCCCTACCCCACACAACATTTTTCAAAGACAAAGTATCGAGAAAAGTAATCTTCTACAAGTTCTAGCCTGTGTAACTATAAAGTTTTTAAGAAAAATTGACATGTTATTATATTAGAAGTTGAATTATGTCCTAACTAAAGAGTCTTCTTATTACAAATCTGTCTTACATCCTAATGTTCCGTTTTATCTATGTTGTTTTGTTTCATGAACATTTCCGACTTTGGCATTGCTATAATAATAAGTCTGCTCTCACATTCAAAACTTTTGGTTAAACCGCTATGTGTTTAATGCATTGTTGGAATCTATATACTTAATTTAATACGGAATATGTGGTGAGTGTAAGGAGCTGGTGACACTATAACTAAACCTCCAGGTAATTTGGTCCCTTATGAATAGTTCTCATTGGAAATTATATCACATCTCCTTATTCTATATGAAGTATTATTCTAAGTTAAATATATAGTGTGAAAACTAACAAAGAAGCTCTCCCCAAGGTGTTCAACAATAAAATAAATTCACATAATGTCAGTTCTTAGGATAATACCTACACTTCCATGTGAAATAGATATAGGAAGATGTGGTATGAGTGCCATTGTGAGACAACTCTCCATCCATAAGTCACAATCTATAAAAGTAAACCATTATAGGTCAAGGTAAGGTCTTCAACATGGAGCCTTGGCTTACACCTAACAGCAAGCTATAAAGGGCCCCAAAAATTTACTAGTATAAAACCATTCAAACGGGAAAACCAACAGTCTAATCTATGTAAAAAACAAGTGTTAAAAACAAGAAACGAGAAACACTTATGACCACATCTTCAAACGATAACAAGCCTGAAGAAAACTTCATATTTCAACAAATCAACTATTTCTTACTTTATTTTATGAAATATCACGAATTAAAGGTACAGCTTTTTCATTTTATTTCATAGGTGTAGTTTGTGTTTTATTTAGCAATAAATAGTTTAAGTCAACTGCAATCAACATAAAATAATCATTTTTTTCTAGAAAAAAGTATGTTATGACCTAGCTATGTCTATCCTAACTTAATCGAAATTAGAAAGTTATATACGATCTTATACATTTATTTGTCTTTCAGGAAACTCAAGACACCTCTATCAAAATCAAGTACAATTCTTAATGCAAGTGTCAATTGTTTCTACTAGGACTTAGATATAACTATTGATGTTCGCTAATTGTTTTATTTCAGGATAATTATTTCTAACACAGAACTGTCATTATAAAGCTATGGTTCAGACATTAGACTGAAGAAATTTGCACATCAATCAGACAAAATAATATTCTATAAAGGAGAACGGAATTGACACCATATTCAAGTGTATAATGTATTTATACTGCTTTTTCAATTCCCAAATGTTTATTATAGACTAGAGTCAGTCTGAGCTGTTTGATAAAATTCTTTAAAAACAGGCTTTCATTATATCTTCTAAACTAAACAGTCTTGAAGCAACGTAAATAACAGCATCTGTCTGTATGTTCTTAGAGATACTCATGTAAATATCATCTACGATTTAATATTAATATGATTATCCTGTCAAACATTAAACTGTGATTTACACGATTACATTTCATTAAATCCATCACCTGTTCTTGTTAAAAACCTTGAAAAGTGTAAAATATATGTTAAAATGTCTGTCTTATCTATCAAGGAAAAACTTACTCAATAAACTGTACCACAAAAATTCATGTTCAAATAACTCTACTGATATCAACTTCAAGTTTCTTACATTAAAATTTACCAGTACCAGTAAGCCAATCTTAATTTAACTGTTGTCGAAAAAAACCTTCTTTTTGAACATCAGCAACATTAGAGTCCATCAATTTGAAAGTGGTCCGCTTGGGAGATTTCTAAAAGTGACGAAAACCAATAATTTTGGTTGAAAAAATCAACAAGTTCTGCATTAAAACCTTTTTTCTTCCCACTACTATCCTTCAAATTGCTTCTGAAACCTAAAACCTTCAACCATGAGCAAAACCCAAACTTTTTCTTAAACTGTAACCTAGCAAGCTACACTTTTTTTCATTCCATCAAGACTGATTGATTGAGTGTTGGTGGCTTAACAACCAGTGGCAAATATTTTATGCATCATCAGACCATCAAGACTGATGCATTGACCTCATTGATATAGGTAACTATAATGAAAAATGAAAAAAAAACTTTTTTTCACCACGGAAAAAAGGATAATTTTTTAACCTTTCAAGTTTCAACTGTGATAGTTCTTTAATTCCCTTCTAAATGACTATCCCTCTACAATATGATGCAATAAAGACTTGGGACAGTATCTCATAAAGTCATTTCTTAGACTTACAGAATAAAATAAATAATGCATGTAGTCAAATATTTTTAAAAGTAGAACAAGCATACACTGTTATTTTTTCTCTTTCATATTGATTTCTATTTTAAGAATTTAATTTAAGCGTAATTTTAAATATTGTACCATGATTTTAATGAAGTAAACATACAAAGAAGAAGTGTATACGTGACTGCACAAAACACTTACGAAGGATATTAAAAGTACATAATAATATACTAAATGTCTGTCTCATTGCATCAAGTTTGTTATATTTGTATATTCATTCAACAATTCTTTCTGTCAATATCATAAATATTATTATATTCATAACTTCTATTTTAGTATGCAGTCAAGCCTAAATCATTACATGATAGATTTGTGGAGACATGGAAAAGTGAATCAACAGTTTTCTTTTTTATAAAAAGTAACGTTTTATATGTATTTTGTTTTCAGACAACTCAATAGTAAAATACAATGGAATTACATACATATCAAATATGCTTAATAGACAAAAATCAATTTCAACCGCCAACTTTGCAGAAAATCCCTATAGTATTGCAAGACTAAACTTATTTACTAAAACAAAATGTCAGATAGCTCAGTCAATCTATAGTGGGGGCAAACAATATAATAAAACCATGTGGTGTGACTGTTAATGAGACAACTGTCTTGACCACAGACCAAATGACGGATGTAAACAACTTAAGACAGGCTAGCTTTACAGCATTAACTTAACTGCTTATAACTACCCAATCACTTTCATTTGCAAAGTGCCTGTACAAAGTCGGAAGCAGGACAATCAATCATCACTGCCGTTCCATTGATAATAATTTGAAAAGATTTATCCTGAAATTAGCAGCTTTATATGGACATTGATTTTTTTACTACACGTTGTAGTTACATTTATTATTCCGTATGTTTACAATAAAATGATGGGAGTAAATAACCGTGACCCATTATTGCTTATCAATGTCTTCTGAGCTATGGTGGATAATTGTCTGATTGGAAATCATAGATATCTTACAATATTCAATACTGTTGAAGAAATACACTTTTTTTCCCATCTTAATGGGAGATTGCACCTTCTTGTAAGGGGTCCGACCTTTTGGGTAGATTTCTAAATCTTAAACAAATAGCCTTGATCCACCTAGAATCTGGCGAATTGATGATGACTTCAGAGGTTGTCCAAATTTCACCAAAGATAATTGGTTGGTTGGGTATATTTACCTTTCGAACTGATTTATATGTATTAAATTTAGCATTAAAGTGCAAAGGTAAAAGAGAAGTGCAATATCCAACATTTACACAAATGAAAGTTTTTGTTACCTTCAATGTTGACTTCCTGTCTGGTCTTGCCCACCACATTTTTTGATTCACACACATAGGTTCCACTGTCTGCAAGTGTGGCTTTCCTTTTCCGAAGCACAATACCTCGTCTTTGAATGAAAAAAATATATATATACTTTTATCTTGTACATTTTTAGTAATATATATATGTTCCAGACCATATGAGTATTTGGACCGTACGCGTACGGTCCGGACCGTATACGTATACTCATACGGTCCGACCATACGCGTACGGTCGGACCGTACGAGTATACGCGTACGGTCCAGTACGAGCTGACCATAAATGTTATTTGATCATATGGGTTAAATTGAAACAATCTTTATTTTTAGTTTTACAAATTGTTATTGATAATTTATTATAATTAGAACAAACGAACAATTGAAATTAGATATTTGTTTAATTGTATATCTGAATCATATTTCGGTACTCTCGCCCAAGGTGACACAATTCAAGTAACGTAATATTTTTAGCATTTTTATGTGTGCAGTTCGTGCATTTTCTTTTGCATTTGAATTTTTTTGGTAAGGTTGCTTAATATTCTAAAACAATTGAACTCCCACATTATGTTTACTTCCGATATTTTCAATTTCAGTGTTCATAATTCAATTAATGTATTACTGATCAACATGCTTAATACAAGAGATTAACATATTTAATTAGCGTGAATTAAAAAGTTAAAATATAAAGTTTTTGTTTCAATTACAATTGAACTTTTTTATATTAATTTGATAGTTAAGTAATGTTGATCTGCTATATGCATTTGTATCTAATAAACTTTACCATATTCTAATATTAGTCAGACCGTACGCGTACGGTCCGACCGTATGAGTATTTTGAAAAAGTACGCATACGGTCCAGACCGTACGCGTACGGTCCAAATACTCATACGGTCTGGAACATATACATGTACAACAGAAGACATAACATATATGGCAAGAATTTTTGTGAAGAAATACAATTTCCTTTATCTATTTGTTTGGTGCTTTTTTCCTGTAGAACTTCATTTGACAGCTGTCTTGTTTATCTGGTAACTGTCAATACCTTTCTTTTTTTAACTATATTTTTCAGTAAAATTTCCTCATCCAATGTTTTTTTATTGCTTCAAAAAAAATCACATTTCAAAATTTACATATTCTGTAAATAGGCAAGAAAATTGGTGAATATTTTCCAAGTAGATTTTTAAAATGTACAAGGGTATCTGTGCAATATTACAGCAGTCACGCTTAACTTTAGAGTCCACAAACCAGCAGTTCAATTTTTTTTTAAATTTTAGTTTGATTCTGTCGGCTTATAGAGAAGAAGAGCAATTTTACAAGCCACTGGTGTAAGATGTGGGGTGTAGCATGAAGACTGTTGGCACTATATACACTATGAGGGGTTAATTCACCAATATTCATTAAATAACCTTTTAATAGTTTAGATAAGTTTGAAAAACACATAAAAACATATATTTTTTCACAGATGACATTGATAATTTCAAGATACATTTGCACTCATATTTTTTCATTACGTTCTGTATGAAAGATTATGGTTATTGACCCATTAAGCAAGTTCTGATTTAAACAACTCTATAAAAAAACTCATCAAAAATTGAATTACTGAAATTTATGTGAAATAATAATGATTAGTATAGTATACTTACTTTGTTTTTTTAATAGAAAAGCCTTTTTTACTAGCTTTTATAACTTTGCCATTTTTCTCCCATAACATTTCTGGCGGCGGACGTGCTGACCGTATCCGACATGATAACTGGAATTTTCTACCTTCAACAAACCTTTTCTTATTCACTTTTATTGTTTTTAATGAAGGAGCTTTATCTGAAAATAAAAAAGAACTATTAATTACAAATTGGCCAAAATTATAACTATTGCTCTCACTGGTAACATGTTAAAAAAAATATGCGTAAATTCTAATGATGTGTGTATGGACTTTTCATAATTGTACATTTAAAGTTTGATAAAATTTTAAAGATGTTCAATAAGTAATGAATATTACTGAATAAAAAAAACATAAAGACTATTGACAACCTTTTATCAAAAGACATAATGGTGTCCCAAAAGAAATTCAACACGCATTCAAACACATATTATCCTCTTGCCATATTAGGGATTATTGTATTTTACATGTATAGCAGTATTTAGAATTATACAAGTGATTGAAAATTGGGAAAACTATAAAATTCTGTAATTGTTTTCCTAATTTTCTAACAGTAAAGATAAATGTTCTCATATCTATTATAAACATGCAGATTTGACATTTATTTTTTAGTTTAAGTTAACTATCCGTCTCTTTCAATTCTTCAGTTAACATGTAAGACTACTTGGAAATTAACTATTTTTATCACATTGTTGGTCAACACATATCCTTGAAATCGTGAAGTCTGTACCTATATGAACTCATTCTAAGAAAACGTTTTGCTCTTCTGTGTAAGGACATTTTCAAATTAGATACATGGTATATTTGTTACTGTGATAAAGTATGGTACAAATAAACAACTATAAATTCAGAAATTACTGTGCATTTATAATTGCGTTTTTTGAGGTTGGACATAAATGTGAGATTAATTATTGCTACTTCAAGAAAAGCTGCATATCACATTTGTGCATTTCAATTCAAAGGTCAGAAAAGGTCAAAGTTCTTCTCTGTGATAGATACAATTAGAGAATGTCTCCCTAGGATGATTGCACATAATGTTCTAAGGGGGCATAATTCTAGAACATTAAAAGTCAAACTCATATAATGTTCTAATGGGGCATAACTCTAGAACATTAAAAGTCAAACTCATATAATGTTCTTAAGGGGCATAACTCTAGAACATTACAAGTCAAACTCATATAATGTTCTAAAGGGGCATAACATCTAGAACATTAAAAGTCAAACTCATATAATGTTCTAATGGGGCATAACTCGAGAACATTAAAAGTCAAACTCGATCTACCTTTTGTGGCAATAAGCATTGTTCATAAGTTTCATAATATTTGATTGAGACAAACTAAAGTTAGAGATGAAAACCAATTTTGAGACGAACTTGTGTATGGATGTAGGGATGGACTGACTGAATACCCCATCTCCCTTTTTAGGAGGACATGTCCAGACAGATATTTTTCCATGAATGAAACTAAATATAAGACCAAAGAAGTCACTGAGGCTGACTATATGTAATGTTGAACCTTTTAAACTATTTTTTTTTCTTTTAAAAGCGGACAACAGGGCTTTTGAAGAAAAGAAAAACCAAAAAAATAAGCTTGAAATACTTTCATTAAGAAAAAATATCTTTACTTATATATCCCAATTAATGAATGAATATTACAAATATCTATTAAAGATCTCCCACGATTCATTGATAAGAAACAATTATATGATGACAAGTTACACAAGAACTGACAATAAAACCTGTCGAGATTTATGTTTACACTAATATATCATAGTATTAATTATCTTGTTAACATATCAACTCAAAACAGTAGCTGTGATAAAAACAAAATCGTTTGTCATTCCCTATAATGACAGAAAACCATGAACAATTTATTTCACAGAGATAAAGTCAGTCTAATAGTGGCAGAAATTAGCTGAAAATTTATTTCTTTTAGATACAATGAGTCTATCATTATATAATATCTTGATAGATATGCAGCATAATATCTTTTGAAAAAGTTGCATAACCCTGTCTCAAAAATCAAGTTTCATCATAATATAAGCTCCAAGTGGAAGAAAGATGCTGTAATATTGTTTCCACTAAAACAGATATTACAGAATTTGTTCCTTATGGAATAATGGTATAGAATATTTATTCCAACAGGAACTCAGATATTATGGATTGTTTCCAGGGACTTTTTATTAAACCAAATATATGTTGACAACACAATTGTTCAGTGGAGTTATTATTTATCTTACAGTGCTTATTAGAAAGACTTTGTTTTTATAGACTTTTTTTAATATATCTGTTACAAAGAAAAAAAGGGGGGAGTGATGTCCTGCAAGATATACCATAGGTGCCTGCATGCAATTAGAATTTATTAAATAAAGCAAGAAAAATGTAAATCAGAAACTAATGCATCTTAAGTAAACGAGCATAAACTATGCAATACACTTCTGCAGGGCAATTTAATATATTTTGACACTTTCTTACATCATTTCGTAATTTTACGTCATAAATATGATTATAACAACATGTATTCTTAAAGTGCATCCGTTTCTTTCTGACATCATCAACATGTACTTTTCATATTTTGCACTAAAATTAACAAAACAGAACTTAATCTACATTCAAATTATTTTTGTTCTTGGAAAACGTTAGTTTGTATTTGTACTCTAGTTTTCAGAGAAACATGTTTCTTACTAAGACATCGGTACAAGTACTTAATTGCACTTTGAACAGTCATAATTATAAAAATATTTACTTTATCTGCCTGAGAGAAAAACTATAAAATCAAACACAAAATGATCAATCCTAAATACTTGTAAACAAAACTGGCAAAAAAATAACAATTATTCATAAATTTAGTGCTCTGAGCTAACAGATCAGTATAAATCATGTGAATACAAAATTTGGGTTTTTTAACACTGGAATTTTATTATTTTGTTCTTTATTAAACCATCCTTTATACAGTGATTGATATACATGTACAAACATTTTTTGGAAAAATAGAAAGTGCAATAAAAAAAAATGTATATCACGTTTAAACATCTTACTAAAAAAATAAGTTTCAACAAGAAAAAACAAAACAACGGAAACAGAAAATGTAATTTCTGAGACTCTCCAAACAGCTATAGATCAAACACAATATCCAAGACTTTAAATTGTATCAGCAGTAAATATAGTAGACAAGTCAAACTGTTTGTTCGACTTTTATGTGTCTTCTATCTTTTATCTATACATATACTTAATATTCATAATATGCTAATTTCAAATGAGACAGGAAAGGCATAAATCAAATTATTCAATAATGTATAACATTTGTGTTTGTTTTTTTACCAGTAATTAAATAAAGAGACAACAATATTTACTATCTATCACTATTTCCATCACTTGTTACAAAAAATACTGGTAGTTCTTGATTGTAATAGCTAATTCTATCAATAGAAGTAACAGAACCACATCTATTTGAACATTTCATTTTTTTCTGGTCTTCATTTGAAAAATGAAACCAACTAAACAGAAAAATATACTTGATTTGATTTAATAATTTTTTTATTCTTATACTTGTGTTTTTTTTTTTTTTTTTTTTTTTTTAAACTCATCATAGATTATCCAAGATTTATATTTAATATGCCAAACTGGTGTTATTTTGTTTACAAAAGACTCATCATTGATGCTTGAATCAGGTCCAAAGTAGAAGAGCATTGAGGACCAAAAAATGGTAAAAATGTTGAAATATTTTGTTGCCAAATACAGCTAAGGTAATTTTCTGCTGTAGAATAATACGAGCGATTGTTTTCTGCAGTATAAGTTGATTCTTTCCATTTGGATGACATACATGACTAGACAAATTTCATATCTGATTTTCCCAAAAGTTTCATTTCAGACAGGAAGAAAAGCACAAATTAATAAATTTTTATTTGTACCAGAAATTCTACACGCCTACAATAATCCTATCCCTCCTCTGGCAAAAATAACGTCATATGAATTATGATATTAAAACCAAATTCATTACGTTTTTATGCAGATATAACTTTTATCATGTTTCTATTATTTTCATTTGCCCTTCAACAAGTTCAAAGTGAACCATACCGGAAAGAAACAAAATAGTCGTTTAATAATTACGCTTAAACACATCTAATGTTACAACACACAGGTGTTATAAAATAATTACAGACTGCATAAGGTCAACAACGTAAATAGTATGACCACATGCAAAGTCAGGCAGAGGAAACCAATAAAATAGTTAATCATTGCCGTAATCAATCTACGATCGGAGTTAAATATTAAAGAAACTGATTGACTATTCTCCATCAAGAGATCACATTTAGAATTATTGACTAATTCTTTTGTTTCCTTAATGATTTTATAGACTTCTGGTGTAGTATAAAATAAAGATTTTCCTATCTTGGACAAATAGCCTTTTATTTGGATATCATTCATCTTAATTTAGTTAGCTCTTTAATTAAATATTTGGCTGAGCTTAGTATTTGTTCCTGCATACAGAGAACCAAAAGTCAACTCAGAACCAAATAAAAATTACTAGATATAGCTTTATTACATTAAAATACTCAGTGAAAGTCAATAAATATCATCTGTCTACTCTTTTACTTTACTTAAGCCATAAAATACTAGATTTTTATGGAGCCAGCTTCAATAAAAAAAACTTCTTAATGTCAATTTTTTTGTGGCATGTTGAACATCCTTAAATCATTTCTTTTTAAAAGAACAAAAAATTGTAATAAATTTGAAAACAAGATGAAGATGAGAATAAAGGAATATTTTTTTTTTATCTAAATCAATGTTAAATAATGATCCTTGAATATAATCATATCTCTGGTTTCTGAGAGGGGGGAAACATTTAAGAAGTCTGTACAAATGACCTTGCCTGCCAATTATTAAAATGGAATTTAGATGGTTTTCAAAGGTTTTTTATTTACCTCAAAAAATAAATTTAAATCAAAGCATCTTACCTCCTTTCTTTACTACAAGACCAAAACCAAGCATAGACATGATGGTGCTATTAAAAATCAAAAGTTTAGAATGTTTCCCTAACACAGACAGTTTTATTCTGTAACTATTAGCTACATGATTTGATTTTATATATGGACATTGAGATTTTCACACAAAGCTGTGAATTACATGTATCTTGAATTTTGTATCTGTTGTTATACCGATTATTTGTATTAAAAATTGAGGTGATAACTTTGGCCCATATCCTGTGGTTTTTCTGGCTATATTCTCATAATCTATAAAAACAAAATAACAAATATGATTTTAATGTGGACGTATACTTCATTTAATCCATTGTGGTATTCCATCATGATCACAATCCAAACCGTGTAAATATTAATGTAAGAAATCACAAAGTAAATGTTGAGGATTAATAAAGTCAACAATAGTCTGAAATATTGGACCAAATATCCTAAATTTTAGGCTAAATTACCTTGTTAAAATAATAAAGTATCATTTAAAAAATTGTCATAAATGTAGCTTATCTTTATTGGTTTAATGTATGTTTTCACAAAACTATTAAGTTCCTCCAATGCAGTTGTACTATTGCACTTTATGTAAAACAATTATTAGGCTGGATACTATCAAAGGCAGTTCAAGGGGGACCTGGGTGGCCTGGGCCCCACCCCCTTTAGTGGGAAAAATTTGGTTGATTATATAGGGAATCACTGAAGCATGACTGACATTTCAAAACAGGAGCAATTAAAGGATTTAATTTTAATTAAATTGGGGTGAAAACTAACCGAATTAAGAATGGTTAGCCATGGATGCACATGGCTTAAAAAATACTGAAATATCAGTGAAAGATAAATTTCAACCTTAGCCATATGCGTAAAATAAGATAATGTGGTAACCCCATTTAGTTGGGTTAGTTTTCATCATCCATTTCTTATCAATTTAGACAGTTTTTCAGAATTTAAAATTATTCCCGATTCAAACAATTCCTTGTTTATACATGTATTTACAATTCCTTGGAGTCATGAAGTTTATACATTCACCCACGAAAATCCATATTTCACAAAGGGTATTGACTTTAAAAGAGAAATCAGTTTCAGATAAGGTGGACAGATGGACTTTACCATCACTAACTACAGTACCAATTAAGTTAGGGTCAGAAGGGAATATAAAGTTTTATTCAATGGTCACAGGGATTCTCAATCAATCACCACCAATCAAATATTAATTTACCCACAATGCATACAAATTCAATTAAAGTGAATAATATATTTATCTCCCTTTAGACATGCCTGGGGGAGATATATAGATTTGTTCCCCTACGAAAAAATGCAACCTACAAAAAGGAAAGTGGTTAAAATAAGAAAATGGCATCTAAGTCTATGAAAACTCGTCTAATCATCCATGAGAACTTTGATTATCCTTGCATTAATCCAGAACTTCACCAAAATTATTTGAACATCAGTTGTTAATTTAAATGACACAAAAGCTTACATACTTTGGTAAATTGTTATTGGTTCCTGTTATTTCTTTTGATTAATCTTCTTAAAACTTGATTATCTACATAATAGTATGTTAATACCTCGTTACAAATCATTTCTTATTCTGTAATGCACCTAATTGATCTCATAATTACAGTCTTTAAACATGCAATGTTAGAATGACCCCCCTATTTCCTACATACATTTACTTTGGCTCTAAGGTTGCCATTGTTCTGTACTTGTTGCCCCTTTTTATACTTTTAGAGTTGGTGATAAGTACAATACTTATTTTGCTCCCTTAAATAAAGCAAATTCTGAAATGCAGTTCACACCAATCAAATATGGTTATCTGACAATCCCCCTAAAAAATCATCTACTTTAACCCAACAATCTAAAACCAATCTGACAAGAACATAACTGGAAACAAACATTTTTTTTAAGCTGGGCTTGGCTTCAAAGATCATATCATAGAGAGCTTCCATTGAAAGCTGTAAGCTTCTGTAACAAGTGAAATGACAGATACAATATTGGCATAAGCAGTCAGACACTTCAACAAGAATGTTTTATGGAAATTGACTTGTACCAAAGGATTTTAGGGTGTCCAAGGCAAGTCAAATGACTTATACAAAGCTTTCATTAAAAGTTAAAAGATTGATATAAAAAAGAGCTTTGTTGGCAAGTCAAATCACTGTTCAAAAATGAGTTTCTGCTTCATAACGGAAAGTCAAATGACGGATAGAAAGAGTTTACATGGAAAGTCAAATCACTCCACATCACCATTACTTCATATGTACCCCTCTGTTCCAATGCTTTTTTCAGATTTTATAGCAATTTATAATTGAATTTTTTTTTATTTTACTTAATTTTTAAGGCTTTTATTAAAATTCAGATGAGAATTTAATGCAACGTCATCATTTTGATTATCTTTGTCGCTTATACTTTTACCAAAGAGTTAAAACTAGAGACTTTCAAACTCAATTACAACAATTTCAAAATTTGACAGTAACAACAGTGTATGTCCTTAGTAACGATCACATTTTAAACCATCCTCAGTTCTATAAATGATCTCTCAATATAACAGTGTTTCTACATTATAATGATATTCCATACCTTCTTCGCTTCTAGCTTTACGGTAAACTCTCATGTTTAATATCCAATAAATGTAATCCAAAAGAATGAACTTTTACAAGTTTTCTAGTGTCAATGTGGCTAGCCAAAAAATTATTATATCTTAATACCTATTGAAATATTAAAATAACATTGGGCATAATGCAACAGATTACTATCCTGTTGAAACTAATATCCAACCGAGGTTTATGTACACTTTCTATAAGCATGATAAGAAAATACATCAAGGTAGTTTAAAAAAAAATGAAAAAAATGCAAAAGAGGGTTTAAATGGTATATTCAATTAAGTAAAATATGTCTAAGTATGGGTAACATTTAAATAGTTTTATATCTGATTTCTACCTGCAAGAGTTAAATTTTACTATCAAGAGATTTGTCAAAGGTAATATTTTATATCCTGTGTGACAGGCACTATATAGTTGGATATGAATGCTTTAATTTTTAAGAAGAAATTTCATATGAATGTTAATTTAAACTGTGACACAGTTTTCACCAATACATTTATATCATCAAAATTCAATAATGGTACAATGTTTCAGCAAACATCAGTCAAAAGAATGATTATAACAAAAATTATAAGACAGTTCCACAATTCTTTTTAAAATGGCTTTTTTATGCAAGAAAAGTTTTTTTCAATGTTAAATTAGCCTGTTTAACACTGTGATAAAGTGATATAACTCTTTTCAAAGGGAGATAACTGAAATATAATAAAAAAAATCAGGAGCTCTTCTATATTTAGCAGTATTATGACAGATGTCACAACGTGATACAACTCTTAATTAAGGAAGGTAATTAAATTATAAATATTAAAACACGTTTACAAAACATTTAAGCAGCTCTATAATTTTTAGTAGTTACGACAGATGTTGAGTTGTTAGAAGGTGTAGTATCACAAATCACTTTAAAATTCATAAATGCAGAGCATATCCAATATCTGAAACAAATACTTAGTTTATAGAAAAATATCAAAATAAATAATACTTGATACTAAAGAATCTATGGATATTTTACATAGAGAATTTTATTATGTAATGCTATCATCTCAAAATACATTTGACATTTGAACAAATGTGGAGAAACTATCACAAATGAATTACTATGCAGTTTTGTAAATAAAGGATCATAGACAAAAACAGACTTTTTCTTATTCAATGTTTCTGCAATAATAACTCAATTTGCCAAGTTTACTTGAAACATTGTGTCTGTCTGCTCTACTGATAAACTCGCAAAACAATTAGAACTTATAGAAGACTTGTTTCTTTAACGCAATATCAAAATATATCTATTACAATCACTAAGAAATTACGAAATAATTATTAATTCATAAAATGAACCATTTTTATAAAACAAATATCTGTCTTGCATGTATACTGCAAATCCCCCCCCCCCAAAAAAAAATAAAAAATAAAAAAAAAAAAAATATATATACATGTATCAATCAAAAAATTTTGTGCAACTTCTAATTTTGAAATAATGGTAAACTGCAATGGGAAAAAGTATATAAATATAGGAAAGGTAACAAAAATGACTTGTAATTTTTTTTACATTGTAACTAAAAGTACACCAACTGGACCTAAATCAAAAGTCATAATTCATCACCACTAGATGTACATACAGCCCACTCCTCGAGATCCCTATCAAATATTTGCATATATATATCTTTAACATTTTTTAAAAGATGACATCCTGAATAGCAATGATTTATACTGCACACCAAATTTAAATGATAAATATATTTGTTATACAACACTTAACTTTAGATGTAGGTGTGCTAAGCATGAATGGACATTAAGGAGAAATTTTGCTTACTGATGGAAAATGAAAAAATTTCTTCTGAGGTGTAGTACTTAGTGCTTGTCACCAGTAATTGCCAGTGTTGAATTGAAGCCCAAAAAAAGGTCATGCAGAAAAAAATGACATAAAATGCAGTTTATAAAAAGCTTAAATCTTTGAATGTCACTGTGGAACCCTATGAAAAAAGCATTATATACATGATATATATATATAATTGGACGCTAAAAATATGTAACCTTGTATACTTTTTTCAAAAATCTTTTTTTTTCTTCTTTATTGCCAAAAGAAATTGGAGAACAAGTCTAGGATTTTGATCAACAGACAACGATGATGTTTAATTAATTTGTCATTGCAGATATCTGCAGTTAATTTTACATGTTTCTTTATTGTGCAATAAACAAAAATAATGGAAACATGTAAAAGTCCATTCAATATAGTTAGACCAATTATCTTCCTACAAAATCAGATTGTTTATATATTACATGACTTTATAGACATTGCTTTACCAATGGCACCGAGACGTAATTTGGTAAGAAAACTTGTGATAACAAGATTCTGTCTGGTTTCAGTGATGGATACCCAACAATTCACAGAATATACAGCAAACATTTCCAATCAAATCTTGTCAAAGGAAATTAACGCATAGCGCTTAAATATACTGGGATATTTTCCAACTGGGAACTCGGAATCTGGAATCAATATCATTGTCTCCTTAACGGAATTGATTTGGATTATATTGGAAAAGTTAGTAATAAACAATTCTAAGTATTGGTCCCAGGTACTTATTTGACTTGACATGTCAGTAAATGATTCTTGTGACAAGAGTATTATTAAACATATTCTATATGGTTACAACTGTAAAGGAAAACATTGATTTTGCCGGGCTATGTCTATACTGCTGCAGTATTTTATGTCCGTGCATTGAATTCTGGTATGCATTTGTTATATCACAACATTGATTTACCAGGAATAATACGACTTTTTTCATTTACATTTATTTGCTATTGTAAGATTTCCCAGAAATAATAGACTTTTTACATTTCCATTTATTTACCATTGCAAGACAACCATCTAGATTAGCTGTTTCTATTTCCATGTGAAATTAAGCTTCCTGATATATATGAACCCCTTTGTATTGATAAATAATTAAGACAAAAAAGATATAGTCTTGGCCCTCATTTCACAAAAAGTCTAATGATTAATTAATGGATTGTTTATGCATGGTCAATCCAACGCCATGAAATGAGTTAAGTTTAAGCATTATTTTCAAATGGTTCCAAGAATGATAAATTTTCCAAAATTCTTTCCATCTATCCTGTTAAATAAACAGCCACTGAAGTAAAGCAAGTTGTAGTCAGCGGATTTAGGGGGACGGGCAGGGTCACCAACCCCACCCCTGATTGTGGAGAAAATTTGGTTGATTATTTAGGGAATCACTGAAGCATGACTGGATGGCCCCCTCTTGGGCAGTCTGTGTCCCCCTCCCCCTGAAATTTCCAGATCTGCAACTTGATGTTGGTAGATCAGAAATTTGTTTGCATAGCAACATTAAACTAATTTGACACTAGACTCTCCTATATTATTAACCTGCTGTTCATTTCATTTGTTTTTATTGAGAGGGAAATGAAAACATTATAAGATGACTGTGGTTTTTATGATTTGTATTCATTATTACTTTTCACCAGAATGATTTCTTGAGAATATCAATCAATCAATAGATTACTAGCTGAGAACATTCAAAACATTGTAGTAGATAAAGAGTTCAATTTTAAAGGGAGATAAAAAAAAAATCTGAAAAATGTTAAAAAAGTTTTCCCACTCACATTCTATAATAAAACCTTAATAGGCCTGCAGAAAGGAAGATAAAAACCTTCACAAATTTTTAACATGTCACATAATGTTTAAATATCTGCAGATTTTCTGACATTTGGCCACGCATACAGTTATAGGGGCCCACACTATTTGATTCAAAGCAATGTTTCTAAGTTGTCATCTAATTGAATAATAATAGTAGGAGTAAACGACAAGCTATTCATCTCAGAGAAAATAATCTACATATCTCATTGAATGTAGGGGCTACTATTCAATACATTGATATTATCCCTCAATTATTGACATTTTAACCACACATTCAGGTTACAACCTTCGATTTCTCGTAACCGATTAATTACAGGTAAAGTTGAATTGATCGGTTGTTTTATTTAATTTAAGCGTATTATTGGACTCATTTCTTTAGAAAAGCTTAAATATGAGAATTAAATGAGCGTGGGTGGAATTATAACGGACAAATCATTAAATTTTAATGAAATCAAACAAAAGCTAAGTAAAATAAAATAGCCATAAATCTTCTCTAATCAAATGAAAATACAACAACGTTTTCTCTCAAGATGAAATTAAATAATTGGTAAAATAAAATATTCTGAATTATTGATCTTTTGATGAGAATGTTTTCCAGCAAGTTAGTTATTGCATAATTTCTGGTGAGCAAAGGGACTAATTCTATTTACATTATAACTGATAAATGTGCTAATTTGAAAAGAGTTACATTTGAATTATTGCATAGATATACATTTCCTTTACCATGTTTATAATTTGAGGAAACATTTAATTGCAACAAGGGCGGATGTGTAGAACAAGTGCAATTTTCTAATTTCTGCTCTACTCCTGGCTCCTTTCTTTATTTTGCAAAAGATGTAAACTCTGTTTTGAATTTCCTTTAAAAAATATATAAAAAAAGGGGGGACAGGGGTGACTCACGGGAAGCATAGGGTAGCCCATTTTTTAGGATGGGAGCTTATAAAGAGTAATATTTAATTTCAAGTTTTAAAAGATTAGGGACTCAATTAATGCATGGGGTACAATCATGTATTAAAACTTATAAATTACCAGTATTGTTCACCAAATCATGAAGAAAGGATCAAACCAAATACTAGCAAAAAACAGCCACAGCATATAGTCACGAAACTCAAAATCCAAACAAAATTCAAGTTAACCCTTAAAATTTGTTGGTTTAATAAGTTAGAACCTAGATATATAAAATATAGACCTAAAAATAGATCACATCTTTATAATATTGCACAATAAGCTATTTTATTAAAAGTCACCTTACTTCAGGCTGGAGGTATGTATATACTTATAACTTTTAATCTTCAATTTCCCACAAGTTTAAAAGTCAATCAACTAGTTAAAACTTGAGATAAATATTTCAATGAGTTCAATTTTAGTATACAAATATTCTTTCAAAGTAGTTAAATGGAAGATAATCTTCCATGGATGATATCATCGGTCAGTCACCCCTATAGACCAAGACAACTTTTACCTGGTAGAAGGTTAAATAATTCTGATGGGATTCAAATACACATAACAAGTCAGCATACCTTAATTTACAAACTATATATATATTCTTAAAGGTCCAGGGGAACATTCATCAAGAGAAGGCAATTCTTAAAAAAAGATTTGAAAATATATTCTTTTTCTAAAATAGTTATCTCACCCTAAATCTGCATGAGATATATATTACATGTAGTTTCCACTGGGTTCGAATTCAGAAGAAAACAAATACAACAAAATAGCTTTTAAAAAATTCAGAACTGACTGTTATTTTATTGATAGTACCTGATTAGAAAAGTTGTAACTGATGGTTAATTAAAGATTTGATGGTCACACATGCATTTTTTAACTAGCAACATAAAAAGAGCTGGTTGCAAATGCTGTTTTATTGGCACCAGAAATGAAGATGGTTGCAAATGCAGTCTTATCAAAAAACAGAAAGAGAGATCTGTGCAAATGCAATTAAAACTGGCAACATATCTAGAAAGAGAGTTGGTTGCAAATACAGTTTAAACTGGCAACAGAAAGAGAGCTGGTTGCAAATACAGGTTTAACTGGCAACAGAAAGAGAGCTGGTTGCAAATGCAGTTTTAACTGGCAACAGAAAGAGAGCTGGTTGCAAATACAGTTTTAACTGGCAACAGAAAGAGAGCTGGTTGCAAATACAGGTTTAACTGGCAACAGAAAGAGAGCTGGTTGCAAATACAGGTTTAACTGGCAACAGAAAGAGAGCTGGTTGCAAATGCAGTTTTAACTGGCAACAGAAAGAGGCAGTCAGTGGCAGTGGAAAAGATTGTACTGATATATTCAAAAATCAAATTTGTTATGCTAGTAAATAACTTGATATTTAATGTTTTCTGTCATGCAATGGCCCATATTCATTCAAGGTTTTTCCATTTAACATATAATAGTGTATTTAACCCTCTAAAATACATTTTTGTCAAGGTATAATTAACCTGATTTAACTATTTAACATTTGGGAAACTTTTTATGAATAATTATGCAATGACCTCTGTAGAATATATTTTTATTCAAATCTTTACATTTAGCAGAAAGCTTATTCAGCAACATCATGGAAAATATTGGCAAAAAGAACCTCCAGAAAGCTTCAGCAACACATTATAACAAATATTGGCAAAAAAACACCTCAAAAAAGCTTTTAAAGCAACACTTAAAAGTCAAATATTGGCAAAATGAACCTTCGAGAAAGCTTTAACGCAACACAAAATATGGGGAAGGGAAACCACAAAAAGCTTTTAAGCAACACATCATGGCAAATATTGGCAAAATTAACATCAAGAAAGACTAAAAGCAACACATCATGGCAAATATTGGCAAAATTAACCTCAAGAATTTAAAGACTAAAAGCAACACATCATGGCAAATATTGGCAAAATTAACCTCAAGAATTTAAAGACTAAAAGTAACACATCATGGCAAATATTGGCAAAATTAACCTCAAGAAAGACTAAAAGCAACACATCATGGCAAATATTGGCAAAATTAACCTCAAGAAAGACTAAAAGCAACACATCATGGCAAATATTGGCAAAATTAACCTCAAGAAAGACTAAAAGCAACACATTATGACAAATATTGGCAAAAGGAACCTCAAGAAAGCTAAACCAACACATTACAGAAAATACACAAATGTATGGGCAAAATAAACCTTGATAGTTTATATGCAAGCACTAGCGAAAGAAACCATAAGAAAACCTCTGAGTAACATAAATATTTATATACCTTTGCATGTTGTAAAATTTAAATTTATGTTTGTTAATGAATGAACCATTGAATTGAATGCACTAATCATACCATCTGTCATCAAATAAAATGTTTAAGGTCCACTTTTTAACCTTTATTACATAAACTGTCTCATGATCATCACAAGATTTGTTGGAAAGAACCTTACTGAATATGCATTTGATTTTACCAGAGACTTATAATTTTACCAATAAATCAAGGGTCTTTTTTCAAAATCACAGGCTTTTCTCCTAGTGAGGTCCTGGGATAATTTTGACTATGCCCACACAGTTTCTATAAGGAGTGACTAATGAGATAAAGTTAAGCTTTAAACAACCAATCCTTGCTTTACCTTCAAGTACCTTTTTTTAAAAGAAACAAACACTTGTAAATAAGTTCAAGGACTTTAAAGGGATGAATTAATGTTTGTACAGTGTACTCAATTTACATATTGCAAAATTAGAATAATCTCCATTCATATTTTATTTTCATTCAATATGCAATCATCCTTTATTAGTAAAATCAGTGATATTGTTGGCTTTTTTAAAAACTACCTCTACCCTTTTTTATTGGGAAAATATGCATTATTTTTATCAAATTGGGAAATTTATAATAAACCATGAATTTGACTGGAACTTCAATTTGCAGACCTCCTTTCAAGAGGTAAACTCTCATTTGAAATTACACCCCTTATTGACTGTAATGATACATAAATAGACCCTCAAATATGCACATATAGTCATTTTAGGCATGAAAAATGTTTCAAAGTGTGTTTTTTAGTTTGTATGCATGCACTATTACTACTGAGATTGCTCTGATTGGGAAAAAAGTTGTCTTTTTGGGAATAATTTTAAGCCATTTTTTTTCAAATTGGGATTCTTCTCCAAGGGAAAAAGCCTGTATTCCCTGGTAATACAGGCAAACAATATCACTGAAAATATATAATGATATATACTCCTTTCCTACATGTATTTAGAAACTAAAGCATCAACCACATTAGATTTAAGTTATTTCTAAAACTCCCGTGATTCAATTTATTAATATATTATCTTTCATTACCTCTGGAGTGGTCAAGACTACTTAAATATACCTAAAATTTGGACCACAATAGTGTTCCCCCTCTGCTCCTTAAATTGGACATAAAACATTCAAATATTAACATTTTCCTTGCGCTGGGAGAGGCCACACTAATTCTAAATGCATTCCGATATGTATGCAATCATTTAGCTGTCCAACTCCGTTAAAAGGCAGCTAAATATGCATGCTATGCTATAATTTACACATCCAACTTTATCAGACATGGGTAAAGAGGAAACTTTTTAACAGACATGGGTAAAAAGGAAACTTTTTAACAGACATGGGTAAAGAGGAAACTTTTTAACAGACATGGGTAAAGAGGAAACTTTTTAACAGACATGGGTAAAGAGGAAACTTTTTAACAGACATGGGTAAAGTGGAAACTTAAAGGCTTTTGAGTTATAAGATACAGTGTACATTAAACCACAAATTGCTTACATTCTATTCTTTCATATAACCACAAATTAATTTACATTTTTTACTGAAGATTAATGTTGTAAATATCCTCATAATTTTAACATGTTTAAATAAACTTTACACAGTCACAGGTGTATATTTTTTAACAATGCCTGTTGAATTTTATATGTCCTAATTGATGTACCTATATACCCTAAGAAATCATGTGTTTCCATCTCCCTATAAGTCATAAATCTTTATGTTAAATTGTAGGAGTAATTCCTTGCATTTTAATTCCCCATTCATGATCTTGTATATAAATGTAAGTATAGGAAATGCATGCCATACATTTATCGATGATCAATTACCTAACACTACTCATTAGGGATTCTTAATGATCAATTATTCAACACAAGCTACTTGTATATCAATTATTTTCTCAACAAAGGTCACAAGACACAGGTAATAGATAATTTGTTTGATGTGCAATCATATTTTTCATATTTTATATTCTGAAGAGAGATTAAATAAAAAAAAATTCTGTCAGTTTCATAAATATTGATTTTGGAATGTAAAATTTCTGGTAATATTGAAAATGAAATAAAATTACAGTCTGCAACAGATCAGATAATCTATAGTTTATTTATAATTGCAAATTTCAACATTTTACTTCAATCTTGGACAATTAATTTCATTGGGTATATACATGTACACAATGAAATAAATTCTTACATAATGTTTTACAAATCTAGTAAACATTAATTATTTACTTTATAAAATATAGGGTTATCTATATCTTGTGCCCAACATTTTAAAGTAATTGAGAAGTTAAATGCACTAAACGTATTTATAAACGTAGCTAGTTTTTAAAATTTTCGACAAATCTTTTTTTTTACCTGACAAAGTAAAGACAATTGAAATACATACTATGTCAGTATGTTTTAAATTGTGTTAAATTGTTAAACGTATTTAAATATTTGAGTTGTTTAGAAACATACTTTCTGTACCAGGAAGAAAATTAAACCGGCATCTTATACAAATAAATTCGTCTGCAAATTTTACCTACCACATTTTCGGCATGCTGATTTTCGTACAGCCCTTGAAGTTTTTTTGGTAACTAAAACTGGGAATGCTGAATTAACAAAATGATCACTTGATGAATTTTTTAAAAAGAAGAAATATTTTTGTCCAGTTCCACGTGTGGATGTGATATTTGGTATACAGTTTTCATAATTCACAGTGTCACTGAATTCTCCAATTACTAAAGTTCTTGTTCTTTTTCCTTTTGGTAATAAATTGTCACCTTTTCTTACTTTCGTCACTTTCACCACCACTCTATAAAAATCCTGCCCCACGGGCAACTTTTGAGTTACTATCCCCTCTATCACAATATTTGCTAAGTATGTACTTGAAGCAGGATCAGTGAAAAATGTTCCACAAGTCCGACACCAAACATGAAATATACATAATAATAGCCCTAAAATTATAAATCTGAAACGGAATAACTTCATCTTTCAATATTTGATGTTAACTGTACGTCCATAACAAAATACAAACACATAATGCTTCACTGACCCGATGTATATTGAGTATTGGGAATGCCCCATGCATGACTTAATAGACGTGACGTCATGCGCAAGGTTTAAAAGCGGCATAGGAAATAAGGCTATTTAACAGTTAACTATCTTCGAGAGAAATTATGTTATCAGATTTTATTGAATATGATACGATTGATTGGAATCGGAAATGTTGTTGTTTATAGTTAATTAAAATGTCACATTAAATCTAAAGAAATTCAAATACAAAGCTTATTTATAAATGAAAATGAATATTTTTACAGATATTACGGAATAGAGGGTTGATTGTCTACGTAAAAATCTTTGAACGTGACAAAATACTTTTAAAACATCCGAAAAATAAATTTGTATAACTTAGACTAAATTTCCGTATGTTCGGAAGTATTCAATTTTCTTTACCTGTTTACAAGTATGACGTTCGTGCAGGGCGACAAAAGTACGCACCACAAATGGTACAACTATCAATCACTAATTCGAACTGGATTAATAATTTATTACTCGAACATAATATATTAGTATATTATTCCCATTTTATTGAGATGTCTTTTATTGAACACCCACCGGTAACACAACAAAAAAACTTACAAGAACTTGAAATGACAAAAAACAAACACAGAACAAAGAAAGAAAGAAAAGGTTGATCAAAGTCGGGAGTTTAAAACTATAGAAACGACACGGACAAAGATAAGTGGTAATTGAAGGAGGTTATAGAGCTACATATATGGTTAATGCATACACCTTTTACAAATGCCACTCCTACTGACTTTGCATTTTTGCCCCCTCCCTCTTTCCTCCCCATGGCCCTTTTTCAAAATAATGGATCCGTATCTAAACAATTCATTGATTGTAGCAAAGATTTGTATAGTAAGACTTACTATATAAATCCTTGATTGTAGGCATCATGGAGAACCATTGACAGATCTTGCTAGACGTGACAAATCTGTAGATCGAGCTTTAATCTTCTGATTAAGCACTGACAAAAGAGCTACGTTTAACCATCAATTATTCTTTGCTTAAAACTCGGGCGCTTTGGGGATTTTTTAATTTAGTTCATAATCAAACTGAAAATCTGTCAAAATAAAACTACATGTATATATTTCATCCAAAACAAAACTAGGCAGAATTTCATTCACAAATGGGAAGCCGAAATTATCTCTTTTGTTGTAAAGTTTTGTTTATAACCGACCCTCTTTGTTAATTTCAATTTCATGGTTATTCAAGATCTGAAGCAGACGTAAACATAGACGTCGATGGGCACAGTTGGTTCCAATTGGGATGCCTATTATTTTGTTGAAAACGCATCCCCAAATTATAAAAACTAGAGGCTCTAAAGAGCCTGTGTCGCTCACCTTGGTCTATGTGAATATTAAACAAAGGACGCAGATGGATTCATGACAAAATTGTGTTTTGGTAATGGTGATGTGTTTGTAAATCTTACTTTACTGAACATTCTTGCTGCTTACAATTATCTCTATCTATAATGAACTTGGCCCAGTAGTTTCAGAGGAGAAGATTTTTGTAAAAGATAACTAAGATTTACGAAAAATGGTTCAAAATTGACTATAAAGGGCAATAACTCCTAAAGGGGTCAACTGACCATTTCAGTCATGCTGACTTATTTGTAAATCTTACTTTTCTGAACATTATTGCTGTTTACAGTTTATCTCTATCTATAATAATATTCAAGATAATAACCAAAAACAGCAAAATTTCCTTAAAAAAAACCAATTCAGGGGCAGCAACCCAACAACAGGTCGTCCGATTCATCTGTAAATTTCAGGGCAGATAGATCTTGACCTGATAATCAATTTTATTACATATCAGATTTGCTCTAAATGCTTTGGTTTTTGAGTTATAAGCCAAAAACTGAATTTTACCCCTATGTTCTATTTTTAGCCGTGGCGGCCATCTTGGTTGGTTGACCGGGTCATGCCACACATTTTTTAAACTAGATACCCCAATGATGATCGTGGCCAAGTATGGTTTAATTTGGCCCAGTGGTTTCAGAGGAGAAGATTTTTGTAATAGATTACTAAGATTTACAAAAAATGGTTAAAAATTGACTATAAAGGGCAATAACTCCTAAAGGGGTCAACTGACCATTTCAGTCATGTTGACTTATTTGTAAATCTTACTTTGCTGAACATTATTGCTGTTTACAGTTTATCTCTATCTATAATAATATTCAAGATAAATAACCAAAAACAGCAAAATTTCCTTAAAATTACCAATTCAGGGGCAGCAACCCAAAAACAGGTTGTCCGATTCATCTGTAAATTTCAGGGCAGATAGATCTTGACCTGATAATCAATTTTACTACATGTCAGATTTGCTCTAAATGCTTTGGTTTTTGAGTTATAAGGCAAAAACTGAATTTTACCCCTATGTTCTATTTTTAGCTGTGGCGGCCATCTTGGTTGGTTGGCCGGGTCACGCCACACATTTTTTAAACTAGATACCCCAAATGTGATTGTGGCCAAGTTTGGTTTAATTTTGACCATTAGTTTCAGAGAAGAAGATTTTTGTAAAAGATTACTAAGATTTACGAAAAATGGTTGAAAATTGACTATAAAGGGCAATAACTCCTAAAGGGGTCAACTGACCATTTTGGTCATGTTGACTTATTTGTAAATCTTACTTTGCTGAACATTATTGCTGTTTACAGTTTATCTCTATCTATAATAATATGCAAGATAATAACCAAAAACAGCAATATTTCCTTAAAATTACCAATTCAGGGGCAGCAACCCAACAACGGGTTGTCCGATTCATCTGAAAATTGCAGGGCAGATTGATCTTGACCTGATAAACAATTTTACCCCTGTCAGATTTGCTCTAAATGCTTTGATTTTTGAGTTATAAGCCAAAAACTGCATTTTACCCCTATGTTCTATTTTTAGCCATGGCGGCCATCTTGGTTGGTTGGCCGGGTCACGCCACACATTTTTTAAACTAGATACCCCAATGATGATTGTGGCCAAGTTTGGTTTAATTTGGCCCAGTAGTTTCAGAGGAGAAGATTTTTGTAAAAGTTAACGACGACGGACGACGACGACGGACGACGACGACGGACGACGACGGACGACGGACGACGGACGACGACGGACGACGGACGACGGACGACGGACGACGGACGACGGACGCCGGACGCAAAGTGATGGGAAAAGCTCACTTGGCCCTTCGGGCCAGGTGAGCTAAAAATATGTTGCCATCAAGAAATCAAGCATCTTAAAGATGTCAGTTTCAGGAGATGTTTTACAAAGTACGATTTATCTCTAGACAAGATACTTGTATCTACTTTCGCCATTTTTTTTATGAAACAAAGCAGGACCATCTCTTTCATTTGTCTTTTAGTTTGAAGGATACATGGGTTACGTGTAGAAAGGTCAAATACTCTAATACTATTGCAAGAGGAAAGAATCTTAGATTGTATGCACTCTAAAAGATATTTGGAATTATTGTTTAGTGTCCACATCTTGGAGAAGACTATAAGTTTTTATAAAAATTCTGTCTCGTCCGTTTTGCATATTTAAGTAAATAAGCTGTTTAAACTAAAATAGTTAGTTTCAATAACATTGATACCCGGCTATGATTGCTGATAACATTGATATTAATAATTTAAGAAGGGGTTTCGTGGAGCACTTAGAAGACCCAATTCAGGTCTACTTATCCTGTTATACAAACAGAAGCCTTTAAATTGTGTATAAGTATTACTCCAATGACAAATTATCAGTGATGACTAAATTACAGAGAAGTGTAAAACGGGATTATCAAATTACGACATATATCAAATATGAATTCTTACTCTAAAACTTTGATCTTTTGATTCAGCTGTGTCTAAAGTTCCTTATGCAAAGTAAACTAAGGGATTGTAGCACACAAGACAAAGTAAGATTAAGTATGTGGTAAAGAAAAGGAAAATTGAATAATGGATTTTCAGTGCAAACAATGAAAAAAAAACCAATATCATGTACCAAAGCGCCTCAGTGTGAGCAGAACAAATTCTAATTAAGATTGGCTGATTTTCAAGTTACAAAATGAAACACAAGTTAGAAATTCTTAAAAAATACTGCTAAGTACAACATGTTACCGACCAAATGGAGGTCATAGGGACTACATTTGGTTCGAGAGTGGTCATACTTAAAGACCGGGCTTAGATTGGTCATAGGGACTACATTTGGTTCGAGAGTGGTCATACTTAAAGACCGGGCTTATATTGGTATGAATGCCAATAAGGCAACTCTCAACCCAAGTCACAATTTGTAGAAGTAAACTTAGGTCAAAGAACGGTCTTCATCACGGAGCATTGGCTCAGAGCAAACAGCAAGCTATTTTGGGCCTCAAAAATGATAATAATGGAAAACCATTCAATAGGAAAACCAAAGGTCTTATCGATATATAAAACAAGAGTGCACACGCTGAAATGTCTCGCCTTCTTTATTAATCATTGATATTATGTTGATAGACCTAAATATAAAGCTTTATTAAAACTGTCACATAAACTTAACATGAACCAAGATAACTAAACATTGACCAATGACTCATGAAAATGAAGTCAAGGTCATTTGAACTATGCAAGGCAGACATGTACAGCTAACAATTCTTCCAAACAACAAATATAGTTGACCTGTTGCTTATAGTTTAAAAAAAACCAAAACACAAAAAGTCAACACTGAGCAATGAACCGTGAAAATGAGGTCAAGGTCAAATAAAACCTGCACGACTGACAAATTGATCATAAAATATTTTCATACACCAAATAATGTTGACATATTGCATATAGTATTAGAAAAAAAGACCAAAACTTAAAAACCTAACTTTGACCACAGAACCATGAAAATGAGGCCAAGGTCAGATGACATCTGCCAGTTGGACATGTACTCCTTACAGTCATTCCATACACCGAATATACTAGACCTATTGCTTATAGTATCCCAGATATGGACTTGACCACCAAAACTTAACCTTGTTCACTGATCCATGAAATGAGGTCGAGTGAAAACTGTCTGACGGGCATGAGGACCTTGCAAGGTACGCACATACCAAATATAGTAATCCTATTACTTAAAATAAGAGAGAATTTAACATTACAAAACATTTGAACTTTTTTTTTCTCAAGTGGTCACTTAACCATGAACATGTGGTCAAGGACATTGGACATGTGACTGACGGAAACTTCGTAACATGAGGCATCTATATACATAGTATGAAGCATACAGGTCTTTCACCTTCTAAAATATAAAGCTTTAAAGAAGTTAGATAACGCCGTCACCGCCGCCGGATCACTATCCCTATGTCAAGCTTTCTGTAACAAAAGTTGCAGGCTCGACAAAAACGAGAAACGAGAAACACTTTTTAACCACACCTAGAAATGAAAACTACTAAACACCAGGTTTCTGACTTAGGACAGGAAACAACAATGTAACATTACAGCCTAAAAAAAACACACTATAAAATTGAAAATGTTTAACTCAATCAAAAGACATATTAGCACAAACAAGTGAACATACACTGAACGAAAATTTGATCTATGACACAATGTAAATACAAAATCAATAGAATAAAGGGTGAGATGTCAAACCACATCAGAAAGACAACAATAACATGCTTAGTAAAATTGATCTTCGAAGAAGCACATTTCGCGAAATTGTTCAAAATTGGCAGATTATCAGTAAATGTGTTTTGACATATTGATAAAGAATGATAGAAGAATCAGATGATACTGAATGCAGTTCAGCAGATGTCAAATTTGTAATGAATACATTTCTCAGTTGATGTCCAATTAATACTGACTACATTTCAGCTTATGTCCAGCTTATACTGAATACATTTCAGCCGATGTCTAGTTTATACTGAATAAAAATCAGCTGATGCCCAGTTTATACTGAATACATTTTGACAGATGTCCAGTTTATAAAGAGTACATTTCAGCCGATGAACAGTTTAACTGAATACATTTCAGCCGATGTCCAGTTTATACTGAATACATTTAGACAGATGTACAGTTTATACTGAATACATTTCAACAGATGTCCAGTTACTAGTAAACACATTTCAGCTGATGTCCGGTTTATACCGAGTACATTTTAACAAATGTCCAGTTTATACTGAATACATTTAGACAGATGTCCAGTTTATATTGAATACATTTCGACAGATGTCCAGTTACTAGTAAACACATTTCAGCTGATGTCCGGTTTATACTGAGTACATTTTAACAGATGTCCAGTTTATACTGAATACATTTCAACAGACGTTCAGTTTGTACTGAATACATTTCAACAGATGTCCAGTTGATACTGAATATATTTCAGCTGATGTCCAGTTTATACTGAATACATTTAAGCAGATGTCCAGTTTGTACTGAATACATTTCAACAGATGTCCAGTTGATACTGAATATATTTCAGCTGATTTTCAGTTTATATTGAATACATTTCAGCAGATGTCGAGTTTAAACCCTATACGGTGCAGGAAATGCTTACCCTTCTGATGTAAATGTCATTTGGTTTTTTCAGTCTTTGTTTACTCCTTGGTTTTGATTGTTATTGTCTTATACTGAATACATTTCAGCTGATGTCTAGTTTCAACTGAATACATTTCAGCAGATGTCCAGTTTCAACTGAATACATTTCAGCAGATGTCCAGTTTATACTGAATACATTTCAACAAATGTCCGGTTTATACTGAATAATTTCAGCTGATGTCCAGTTTATACTGAATACATTCCAGCAGATGTCCAGTTTAAACTGAATGCGTTTCAGCAGATTTCCAGTATATACTGATAACATTTCAGCAGAAGTCCAGTTCATACAGAGTACATTCCAGTTTAAACTGAATGCATTTCAGCAGATGTCCAGTTTATACTGAGTACATTTCAGCAGAAGTCCAGTTTATACTGAGTACATTTCAGCAGAGGTTCAGTTCATACTGAGTACATACAAGTTTATACTGAATGCATTCTTGCAGATGTCCAGTTTATACTGAGTTCATTTCAGCAGATGTCCAGTTTATACTGAGAACATTTCAGCAAATGTTCAGTATATTCTGATTAAAATTTAGCAAATGTTCAGTATATTATGAGTACATTTCAGCAGATGTTCAGTTCATACAGAGTTCATTCCAGCAGAATTCCAGTCCATACTGAATTCATTGCAGCAGATCTCCAGTTTATACTGAATACATTTCAACAGATGTCCAGATAATACTGACAGCATTTCAGCAAACATGCAGTTTATACTGAGTGATTATCAGCAGATGTAGAGTTACTTATGTGTTGTTTGTATAAAAAATGTAGAGTTACTTATGTGTTGTTTGTATAAAAAATGTAGAGTTACTTACATGTTGTTTGAATAAAAGATGTAGAGTTTGTATACATCTTGGCATATATACAGTTGAAATGCATTTCAGCAGATTTACAATAATTTGCAACTTAATAAATGTAGTTTGCATACCTAGCTTACTTAAATGTAGTTTATGTACATAACATTTATACACAGTTTATGTACATAACATTTATGTACAGTTTATGTACAAAACATAAGATGTACAGTTTATGTACACAACATAAGATGTAGTTTATGTACACAGCATAAGATGTACAGTTTATGTACACAACATAAGTTTATGTACACAACATAAGATGTACAGTTTATGTACACAACATAAGATGTACAGTTTATGTACACAACATAAGATGTACAGTTTATGTACACAACATAAGATGTACAGTTTATGTACACAACATAAGATGTACAGTTTATATAAATATGCTACTCATTGGCTAGTTTTACTCTTAGTATCAAGACACAAGCAGATGCATTATTTTGAGCATCAGACTTTAAATTTTGGTTATTCATGTCTCTGCTAGTCATTGAAAAAATTAAGTTTTCTGACCTGAATATTTTGTCCTGTTCAGTTTGGCGAATAAAGCATGTGCTACAACCCAGTAGTCATAATTATAAGCGATTCATGGACAAAACGCCAATGGGACAGCAAACCAACCACAGAAATAATCAGAACAATGATCTATAGTTAACTTGTCATTTGGGCACTGATGAAGAGTGGTCTCATTGGCAATCATACTACATCTTTTCATTTTTTAATGAAATTTAGAAGGCAACATATTCTTATTTTATCATATATTTCAAAGTGTTTGAAGGTGTCAAAAATTGTAAAAAAAATCTTGTAATAAAATTCTTTTTGTTAAAAATCACTAATTTTGAGAATATCTTTTAATGGTAGGAATTAAAAAATATGTTTTTAAGTATATGCTAAAGTAAAAATTAGATTACAAAGTTTGGTTTTTGTAACAAATTATAAATTTTGACAAACTCTTGTCTTTGCTAGAATCTCAATGAAGATAGTTGCAGGACGATTCACTGAGCTAAAAGTTATTGGTTTACAACCAAAATTTGTTTTGCTTGGGTTTTAACAAAACTTTTATTTATCTAGAGAACACATCCGGAATTAATTGCAGTTTTCAAAATTAATGACAATTGATAACCAAAGAACACCAATAGATTTTTAGCCACGACTTATTTGTAGATCTTATTTTTCTTTATCTTTATTTTTATTAGGTCTTTCCACTTTTCTGTGGAAAGACCTATTGATATCCAACAGTTTATGCGCTTTTGAAATTTACCCTGCGTAACCGAATACTTTTCTTTGTAGGAGTTATCTCCCCAAACACCGTTTTCCTTGTGTCCACAACTCCTTCGCAACCGTAAAAGATAACGACAAATTTATTTTATAAAATTGCTCGTTATATCCTTCGCATGATTTGTCCAATTTCGACCGAAGCAATATGAACGCTCCATATGAGAGTTATTTCCCTTTTTGTATTTGAAATTTTAAAATGTATTTTAAACTGGAACACCATAAGTGATAGAGACCTAGGATCTTTTGATTTTAAGTCCTTGGTCCAAAAAAATGAAAATTAGGTCAAGGTCAAAGGTCAAGGTCATATTCTAATTTTTGAATTTGTCTTATTTTCACTCATTTTCATTAATCTTATAAGATATCGACAAATTATTTTGTATAAATTGTTAGTTGCGACATGTTGTAACTAAATAATTTTAGTTGAAAGGGTGCGTAAACAATGAATGGGAGTTTTAGCCCCTATCATATCTTAAATTATGTTTAAAGTGATATAACTTATTAACCATTCATATTAGAGACTAGGGTCTTTTGATTTGAAATCCTCAGTTTGTGACCTTGAAATTGAGGTCAAAGTCATAGGTTAATTTGACGTTCTAGATTTTGACCTTTGCTTTAAATTCATATCTATACATCATAAAGCCATATGAACTGACATTTTAGACTGATTTTTTTATATTCTAATATCTGCTTTGAACTAATCCAACACCAAGATGGATTTTTACTGCACAAAAATACATTATGTCTTTTCTGTTGCTTAGGAGAGGAGCATCAAATACCAAGTTTAACCTCTCATTTGAGGTTGTACTATTGGTAAATATCTACAAAACATTTTGCCCAAAACACAAGTCATCCATTGATTTGGTTATATTTAAATTTTTGTTAATCTTGTATCGGTGATCATTTTGCTGTTTACAGTTTTCTCCTTTCGATCTACCATTTCCAAGTAACATAACTATTGTAAAAATGTTCAAAGCAAACTGAAGGTATAGCAATGTTAAAGAATATAAAATTATCCTACAAAGTATGCAAGGTCTCTGTTAAAGGGGTATGGAGAATTGTTGCATTTTGGACAGACAGGCTAACAAAGACTATTTCTTTAACCCCCGCATCATATCAAATTTATTGATTCAGCATTTCAAACACTTCTACTCTAGCTGCTTTATACCAAAGCTAAGAAATGATCTGTGTTTCACTTTATTTTGTCCATTCAACATTTTAACAACTATGAAAGATGAGATTCCACAATGAGATTTAAGCATAATATTGTAAGTTAGCCTTCTTCTTGGCTTGCACTTCTATGATAGCATCCATATAGTCTTCATGCTGTAACTCTGTGGCTCCCCTTCTTAAGGCAATCATACCCTGAAATTAATGAAAAAAATACTCAATTTTAATACATAAGATTTTCTTATTTAACATGTTTGACTATCAACAATAAATATAAATTATTACAGAGTTAGCCTAGTCCTGATTGATAAACTTTCTATAATGAATAACACAGCTATGAAAGTAAAATAACTAGGATCAATTTGCATAAAATTAAAATATAAGAATTGCATGTTTTTTAAGCTGTACTCCGTTATTTCCATGTTAAATGTATAGAATTACAGGTTTTCTGGTATCAAGATATATGTCAGAGTTATCTACTTTACTAGGTAGGCTGTTTTGCTTAATTAAATATTTTATAACTCCAAGTTATATGGTTGTAGGTTACTACTAAATAGAGATCTAAACACAAAACTTATAAAAGACAATAGGGCATAGTGAAATAATAAAGACATCATCATTCAATCAGTTTAATGGAGGTCTGGAGCTGGCATGTCAGTAACTGTTAGTAGTTCTTTGTTAATTTATGTATCATTGTCATTTTGTTCAATTTCATTTGTTACTTATTCTGACATTGGACTCAGACTTCTTTTAAAGTGAGTTTTACTGTGCATATTGTTGTGTTTGTTTTTTTGTTTGTCAAAAACATTTTTAACCCAGCCCCATTTTTGTTTTTTAATTTTAGTTTCTTTCATATATTCGGAGTTGAGAATGACGTCCATTATCACTGAACTAGTACATATTTTTGTTAAGGGGTCAGCTGAAGCATGCCTCCAGGTGCAGGAGTTTCTCGCTCTATTGAAGACACATTGGTGGCCTTCAGCTGTTTTCTGCTCTTTGGTCAGGTTGTTGTCTCTTTGAGACATTCCCAATTTCCATTCTCAATTTTATCATTCTTGCACAACACTTAAGTTTGGCTAAATTGGACATTAAAATTCAGGAACAAAAATGTGATTTTCCATTCAATCAATATGTGCCACCAAATCAACTTAAAATAAGAATTCTGTAAATTTCAAAACATTATGCCTTGCAGTTTCAGAGAAGATATCTCAATGATGGCTGCTCAGATTCAAAAATTGCCTCTGCTTTTATATTTTCTTCAGATTGTAAATACATGAAAAATTTTCTTTAAATAACTTCCATGTTTTAATCCCACTAATTTTGGTTTTAATTGATCTATTTGTTTGAGAGATGATAACTAGAGGCTCTAAAGAGCCTGTGTCGCTCACCTTGGTTTTTGTGAATATTAAACAAAGGACGTAGATGGATTCATGACAAAATTGTGTTTTGGTGATGGTGATGTGTTTGTTCATCTTACTTTACTGAACATTCTAACTGCTTACAATTATCTCTATCTATACATGCTATAACTAACTTGGCTTAGTAGTTTCCGAGAAGATTTTTGTAAAACCCAATAACAGGTTGTCTGATTCACCTGAAAAATTCAGGGCAGATAGATCTGGCCCTGATGAACATTTACCCCATGTCAGATTTGCTCTAAATGCTTTGGTTTTTGAGTTATAAGCCAAAAACTGAATTTTACCCCTATGTTCTACTTTTAGCCATGGCGGCCATCATGGTAAGTTGACCGGGTCACGCCACACATTTTTAAAACTAAATACCCAAATGATGATTGTGGCCAAGTTTGGTTTAATTTGGCCACGTATTATCAGAGGAGAAGATTTTTGTAAAAGATAACTAAGATTTACAAAAAATTGTTAAAAATTGACTATAAAGGGAAATAACTCCTAAAGGGGTCAACTGACCATTTCGGTCATGTTAACTTATTTGTAAATCTTACTTTGCTGAACATTATTGCTGTTTACAGTTTATCTCTATCTATAATAATATTCAAGATAATAACCAAAAACGGGAAAATTTCCTTAAAATTACCAATTTAGGGGCAGCAACCCAACAACAGGTTGTCCGATTCACCTGAAAAATTCAGGGCAGATAGATCTTGACCTGATGAACATTTTTACCCCATGTCAGATTTGCTCTAAATGCTTTGGTTTTTGAGTTATAAGCCAAAAACTGAATTTTACCCCTATGTTCTATTTTTAGCCGTGGCGGCCATCTTGGTTGGTTGGCGGGGTCACGCCACACAATTTCTAAACTAGATACCCCAATGATGATTATGGCCAAGTTTGGATTAATTTGGCCCAGCAGTTTCAGAGGAGAAGATTTTTGTAAAAGATAACTAAGATCTACAAAAAATGGTTAAAAATTGACTATAAAGGGCAATAACTCTTAAAGGGGTCATTTGACCATTTCCGTCATGTTAACTTATTTGTAAATCTTACTTTGCTGAACATTATTGCTGTTTACAGTTTATCTCTATCTATAATAATATTCAAGATAATAACCAAAAACGGGAAAATTTCCTTAAAATTACCAATTTAGGGGCAGCAACCCAACAACTGGTTGTCCGATTCATCTGAAAATTTCAGGGCAGATAGATCTTGACCTGATGAACATTTTTACCCCATGTCAGATTTGCTCTAAATGCTTTGGTTTTTGAGTTATAAGCCAAAAACTGCATTTTACCCCTATGTTCTATTTTTAGCCGTGGCGGCCATCTTGGTTGGTTGGCGGGGTCACGCCACACAATTTCTAAACTAGATACCCCAATGATGATTATGGCCAAGTTTGGATTAATTTGGCCCAGCAGTTTCAGAGGAGAAGATTTTTGTAAAAGTTAACGACGACGGACGCAGGACGACGACGGACGCCAAGTGAGCTAAAAATATAATTATTTAACAGAAGATAGATGCCGATAATGTTGACAATAGTGTACACAGCCCTACTGACCAAGTGGGCTGACTTTAAAACAAGTGAAATAAATTAGATATAGACTTACAGCCTCTACACACACTGCCTTTAACTGGGCTCCATTGAAATCATCTGTACATCGGGCTAACTCTTCAAAATTAGTATCTTTACTAAAATATAACAACAAAAAATATACATATTATGTGAACTATGCTACCCTAAACAGTTGAGTATCAAACGTTTTTTGTATTCTTTTGACTCATATCTATGTTATTGACTCTCTACCACCTAAATTCATTTAACATGTCTTCAAAACTTGCACTATTTATACCTAAAACTAACAAGAAATGTTTCCATCATTCTTTCTGAAAGCTAAAAATATCTCATATTTCATTAATAACTTTTGCTATGGTAACTTTTAATATAGCAACTATTGTTTGTCACCATACCACTGAGAACTGTGTTTACTTTTTACAAATTGCGACTGGTGTGTAGAGTTGTCTCATTGGCACTCATATCACAAAGCAATGCATTTAGGCTATTTCGTGGCTGACAGTTTTTATTGGTGGAGGAAGCAGGAGTGCCCAGAGAAAATCAACAACCTTTGATAGGAAAAACTGACAATCCAAGTCAATTAAGATTGGAGACAAGTGCACCCGAACGAGCGGAATTCAAACTCACAAATTTTATATGTAAGTAAGTAAGTAAGTAAGTAATTTTTATTGGTTTAAAATCCAAAATTACAGGATTGATACCAAGACAATACAAATTTGTTATACACAAAAATACAAACATATATATATCATAGCAATTTCATAAACATTATATGAGGAGGTGATACCACAAAGTTATTTAGTGCTTAATAAAGCATTTCTAGAAATGTACATGTCGCTTATAAATTTAACAATAATTCTAATTATATCAGTCTCAACACACGTATATAAAAATTTAAATCTTGCTTCATTAGTCATATTTAAAAAAGAGGGAACTATTTCACTAATTTTGGAAAACAGTTGGTCTCTAATTATATTTAGTTTTGTACATTTTAAAGTGAAATGAAATTCATCTTCAACTTCTAAGAGGCACAAAGGACAAATTCTTTCTTCTACAGGGGTTTTAGTGTGACGCCCTTGTTCAATTCTAAGAACACTGTTACTAATACGAATTTTAGCAAAATGCCCTATTACTTTTCTGTCTATATTTAACAATAAATAGTTTTCCAATTTATAATTTTCTTTAAGCTGTCTATATGTTCTCAGCTTATTACCATGTACTGATTTATTATCACAGAATATATTTTCTTTCCAATAATTAAGATATCTGTCATTAAGTTTGGTATGAATTGCATATAATAAACGCCTTTTTGAAATAGTATCATGATTTTTCCAAACATGTGAAAAATTTAATGTAGCAAGTAACTGTTCAATCTTTTTAGCAAATCCATTGGTTAATTGCAGGTTGGAACAATATACATCTTTTAGTAAACAATTGTTATCAGATTTGATCACATGCAACCAGAAGCCAATTGACAGTTTTAAAGCTTCTATAAAAACTGGATACATACCAAGTTCAGCTAGTACTGCTAAATTGACAGCTGATTTATTTACTCCTATTAAAGTTTTTGCAAATTTAATTTGGACTTTGATGGTAGCCAATGACCAATATTTTGACTCTAGATTTGTAATATCTTTTATCATATACAGAGACCAAACTTCACTACAGTAAAGAAGTATAGGTTTAACACAAGCATCAAAAAGCTTTAAGTGAGGTAATACATTGATATCTTCAGAAAATAACAGTTTTCTAATACAAAATATAGCTTTTGAGGCTTTTTTACAAAGAAGTCTCACTGCTTCTGTAAAACTACCAGATGGTTTAAACAGTATACCCAAATATTTATATTCTGTACAGTGTTCCAAAATATTATCACTAAAAACAAACTTGTCTTTTGTAAGTTTTTACCTGATTTGTTAAAAATCATAACTTTGGTTTTGTCAAGATTTACTGTTAAATCCCAACTAGTGCAATATAAACTAAGCTTGTCAAGGCATTTTTGTAAGCCATTAGCCGATTCAGAAATAAGGACTAAATCATCAGCGTATAACAGACATGATATATCATTATCATTTAACTTGGGTGGTTCACATGTTGAGTCAAAAATAGATGGTAAATCATTAATATATAAAGAAAATAATGTAGGGCTTAAAATACACCCTTGTTTTACCCCAACTGAGGAATTAAAAAAATCAGTGATACCTTCCGAGATCTTTACGGAGTACAAAACCTCTTTATACATATCTTTCATTATACTAAAAAAGGGACCATCTATGTTGTAATAAGACAATTTGTAAAAGAGGGCATCTCTGTTAATAGTATCAAATGCCTTCCTGAAATCAATGAAACAGGCATATATCTTTTTTGATGATTTAAATGCTTTATCAATTATAGTTTTTAGAGTTAAAATATGATCACTTGTTCGACTTCCCTTTCTGAATCCAATTTGCTCACGACAAATAAGTTCATTTCCTTCAAGATACTTTTCTAATCTGTTATGTAAAACTTTTAGAAAAAATTGTCCTAAACAACTTGATAGGGCTATACCTCGGTAATTAGATGGATCATTAAAACACCCACCCTTGAAAATGGGCTTAATAAAATTTTTTCTCCATAAAGTTGGGTAGATACCAGACTTAAGTATAAGATTAAACAATTTTACATAAACATCAATATTCATATAACAAGATATTTGTAACATTTCATTTGTAATACAATCTGAACCACTTGCTTTATTATTCTTTAAAGATTTTGCTGCAATAACCACCTCCTCAGTTGTAATAAAACTGTTTAACATCTTAGTACATGTGTTACAATCTTTAAAAGTAGTATACTCTTTCTTATCATTACAAACATTTTTATCATAATCAGTATTCATTAATTTATTAAAATATTTAAACCATTCTTTAGGTTGTATGTTAGAACTAGGATCCTTGAAGTTCTCCTTTTTTAGTTTCTTAATTGTATTCCAAAAATCATTTGGACAGCTGTTATTTGAATCTATAATCTGTTTTATCATTTTATGTCTAAATTGTCTATATTTTTTCCTTATAAGTTTATTCAGTTCCTTTTTATTATATAATACTTTGTGTCTAAGACTGTCATTCCAGGGCTCAGTACATAATTTTCTAGTCAGACTCTTAAGGGACCTATACTTAGATTCACATTCATTATCATAATATGGCTTTTTTATTTTTCTTCGTTTACTTCTCTTGGTTTTACCAGGGGTCTTATTAGAATTACTTAAAAAAGCAGCATTGTATAATATTGATGATATACTAGAGACTGTATCATTAACACTTTGAGTTACATTGGAATTACATGTATTATTCGCCTCTATTTTTTGGGTTAAATTATCTACATCAGAATTAATAGTTCCAAAGTTCACTTTCAACATATTGGACTTAAAAATTTCTTCTCGTTTAGTAGTCCATTTAACTCTTCTAAGAGTTGGCTTAACATAATTATCACATGACTTATTTACTAATTGAGAATGTATAGTTATTGAAATTGGACAGTGATCAGATATTGTTGGTTCAAATTGTCCTACACTAAAATTGACAATATTTGGTAAAAATTCAGATGAACATAAACAATAGTCATCAATTGACACACCATTATGATTATAGAAAGTGATTTTACCTTTTGAATCACCGAGAGTTCTTCCATTAAGGATTCTTAATTGAGATTCTGTGCATAAGTCAAGTATTAATTTTCCATAGTTATTAGTTTTTTGGTGTACTTGAGTATTTCTAAATTTGCATACACTATCTGCAACATAATTAGTGGGAAGAAAGTTGTCCAAACTGTCATCTACTTCATTTGTTATGAAATCTAACTCTTTACAGTTTATATGTGCATTTAGATCTCCCATAAGGATTACATCCCCTGATATACTATATTTCGCAATATCTGCTTCAAGTTTCTCAAAAATTTGTTTATCAAAATTTGTTCTTAATGTGTAAGATGAGTTTGAAGGAGGAATATATAAAAAACATAAAAATACATTTCTATCAAAACTGAAAAATGTTTTGTCTAGTTTAAACCACATTATATCATCCATTGTTTTATCCATCAACTTTACACCTGATAATATTTCCTTCTTAAAAAATGTAGCTAAACCACCTCTAACTTTATTTGAATCAGATGATCTACAGTTTACAAAACATTTATAACCATCATAGTTTAAGATCTCATTGGTGGGAATATGCGTTTCTGAAAGACCAACAATGTCTGCAGTCATAATTTGACAAATATTATCATCATCTAGTTTACAAACTCTGTTACCACTTATTCTTTTAAATAATCCATTAACATTCCAAGAGCTGATAGATAATTGCTTTGAAACTTTTATACACATGATCAAAATCTAAATTTGAATTAACCATTCAAAATGCACAGGGGTCAGTGAACTGTAAAACAGATAGAGAAATTAAAGTGAAAAATAAAATAGAAAATTACTATCACTGTTATATTATTTTCAAGAAAACCTTACTTGCTTAAATTATTTGCCTTTTATCCAGCTTTGACTATAATATGTGAAATTAAATAAAAGTGCTTGCCCTCTACTAGCATACAAGCTGGAAAGTTACTTTATATACATGCACTATCTATATGTGCAGGTAGGGTGATGAGTCCTCCTTGTGAGCTAGAAGATGACAAGAATGTGTCCCTAGTACAATGATGCCCCATTCACACTATCATTTTCTATGTTCAATTGACCATGAAAATGGCGAAAATCTCTAATTTGGCATTAAAATTAGAAAGATCATATCATAAGGAACATGTGAACCAAGTTTCAAGTTGATTGGACTTCAACTTCATCAAAAACTACTGCGACCAAAAACTTTAACCTCGACCAATATTTTAACCTGAAGCGGGATGGAGGAATGATCGCACGGACGAACAGACGCACAGACCAGAAAACATAATGCCCATAAATGGGGCATAATAAATGGGGCATAATAAATGGGGCATAATAAATGGGGCATAAAAATCCAGTGTGTTGATCTAGTTTACTGCAGGGTTATTTCATTTCTAAAACCCTATCATACTTTTGTTCTGAATATGTATGTAATATTATGCAACCATAAATTACCAATGAAACAATGATATAAATTGTTGTTTTTCAATATTAGCTTACCTGACATTCATTTTCCTTGAATGAATCTGTAATATTCTAGCTCTAGCTTCTTCATTGGGATGAGGAAATTCTATCTTTCTATCTAACCTGCCAGATCTCAGTAACGCAGGATCTAAAATATCTACTCTGTTTGTCGCAGCAATTACCTGCAAATAATGCAAATCAATAAAATTGAGAATGGAAATGGGGAATGTGTCAAAGAGACAACAACCCGACCAAATAAAAAACAACAGCAGAGGGTCACCAACAGGTCTTCAATGTAGCGAAAAATTCCCGCACCCGGAGGCGTCCTTCAACTGGCCCCTAAACAAATATATACTAGTCCAGTGATAATGAACGCCATACTAATTTCCAAGTTGTACACAAGAAACTAAAATTAAAATAATACGTAACAAGACTAACAAAGGCCAGAGGCTCCTGACTTGGGACAGGCGCAAAAATGCGGCAGGGTTAAACATGTTTGTGAGATCTCAACCCTCCCCCTATACCTCTAACCAATGTAGAAAAGTAAACGCATAACAATATGCACATTAAAATTCAGTTCAAGAGAAGTCTGAGTCTGATGTCAGAAGATGTAACTAAAGAAAATAAACAAAATGACAATAATACATAAATAACAACAGACTACTAGCAGTTAACTGACATGCCAGCTCCAGACTTCAATTAAACTGACTGAAAGATTATGATTTCATCATATGAACATCAGGCACAAGTTTACTTTTAATGGTACCTATAAAAGCTTCAAAATGGTACTTAAAACAAACTGCATTGATAGACGAAAATATAGCCCAATATTATGATATAAAACCAGAAAAATGTTATGAAATCCACTGATTATACTGTCAATTAATTTAAGCTCTCCTTTTACAGTGAGGGAAACATCTTTTAAATTTTGGTTTCCTCTGAAAATAAGTACTTTATACCAAGATTTTATTATGCTTTGCAAATAAATTCTTTTTTTTTTGTGATTGTAATTTTCTTTACAATAAAATCTTATAACATTAAATAATTTTTTTTCAAGTATTTTAAATGATTCTATTTTAGTTTAATAAAAAAAAATATTAAACTTTGGACAATGGGAGATAACTTCAAAAATATATATGACTGAGGGGAAGGGGTAAAAGATAAAAGGAACCTTGAAAAATTAATAAATAGTTTATTTTACACTCTAGTGACATCACTTTCGTGAATAAATGAATAATATGTTGCAGATGTTTGTTATCAAAAATCTTTTATAACAAAAATAATCATCTCTTTTTAAGTTTTTATCATGATGTCATATGTTCCTAAAGGCAAAATAACTGTGAAATCATATTTCTTAACATATAAAATACCTATAAATAGTATGGAACAAACCTTTATTTGGGCATTGGGCATGAAACCATCCATTTGATTAAGTAATTCTAACATAGTTCTCTGGACTTCTCTGTCACCAGCTTTCTCAGAATCAAAACGCTTTGTACCTATCAAGTAAGAACAATATTTAATAAATCTAAGAACCAAATTAGTACATATTAGTCAAGCAAGCAAGATAATTCAGTGGTTGTCGTTTGTTTATGTGTTACATATTTGTTTTTCGTTCATTTTTTTTAAAAATAAATAAGGCCGTTATTTTCCTCTTTTGAATTGTTTTACATTGTCTTATCGGGGCCTTTTATAGCTGACTATGTGGTATGGGCTTTGCTCATTGTTGAAGGCCGTACGGTGACCTATAGTTGTTAATGTCTATGTCTGTGTCATTCTGGTCTTTTGTGGATAGTTTTCTCATTGGCAATCATACCACATCTTCTTTTTTATATCTTAATCTTTTCTAATAAAATAATTAGATTGAACTGCAATCTCATGATATCATTATTATTTTATTTTTCTTTACTAATTGTCTAGCCTTTAAAATTTCATCAGTTTATTTAACCATAAAAATATTTACAAACCTATAGCATCCAATTCATCAATAAATATAATTGCCGGCTGTTTTTCTTTTGCCAAAGCAAATGCATCTCTGACAAGCTTAGCTCCATCACCGATAAACATCTGTACTAACTGTGGACCAGCTAATTTTAAAAATGTTGATTTGGTCTGTGCAGCACAGGCTCTTGCTAGCAATGTTTTACCTGTACCAGGGGCTCCATATAGTAGAACACCTACAATATAGAAAACAAAATTTTTGAGGTAACTACATATGCAGTACAGTGACTAGTACAGAAAGGATCGTTAGACATTAAAATGAAGCAAACATTCAATTGAAATTATTTGTTCTAACCCTGAGCTGTTACACCACTGTCCCAAGTTCAGGGGAGGGTTCACAACTATGTTAAACTCTGTGACATTTTAATATGTCTATCCCAGGTCAGGGACTGAACTTTAGTGGTTGTTGTTGTTGGTTGATGTCGACCAATTTCTTTTATTTTTTGGGGGTTTCAAGAATAAATCAGAATAAATAAATTTGGTGTTTTTACTGTCTTCTGATTGGTTAAAATTATTAGATTTATTTTCAATGTTGTCAATTTTGATGGCGACACGCCCACTCTGATGTTGTGTATTCATACGGCAACATGTGTGTACATTGTTATTGTTAATATAAATAATATAAAAAGTTCTTTGAGCCTTATATTTGAAAGAAATTTATTTATAATGAATGGCAATAATTAATTTTAGTCATTGAACCATAAAACTAATTTTTGACTCTTCACATTTAACATAATCCACTTCGCTGATTATTCAATGTGAAGAGTCAAAAATTAGTTTTATGGTTCAATAAATTCAAAATAGATAATAGCCATTCATTAATTGTTTTACATTTTGTCCCTTAAGGTTTATTTTATAGCTTTTTTTACTATACAGCATTTGTTTCACTCAATGTTGAAGGTGATATGATTACATATAGTTGTATACACCCTCAACTATATACAACCTGGCACTATATCACAGAATGTCACAAAATGACATTGCTGAATTTCAAGTTGGCATGCCTTTCACAAAGTCTGTAAATTACATTGTATTCAGATAGTTAAGTACATGAATTTATGGCTGTATAAACAACATGCATGTGCAAAAATTGTATGCCATCTGTGTTTCATCCAACTAATTAACTAACCTTTAGGTGGTTGAATTCCTAATGCCTCAAACCTTTCTCTGTGTGTCATAGGTAATACAACTGCCTCTATTAACTATTAAATATATAATCATCCAAAATTATTACTATGTGTATAAACATGTAAAGGTCCTTCTGAAGTAAATTAGCAAATATTTGTTTGTATTTTGGAACCCAGGAGCCTACTCAATAAAATCTTTTAATAAGTCTATTTATTCAATAGTTATTTAATATGTATACATTTTCGTGTATTTATATAGTGTGTTTTATTTTGTGCTTTTAACGCCACTGAAAAACTGACAATCCTAGTCAATTAAGATTGGAGTCCAGTGCACCCGAACGAGCGGGATTTGAACTCATAACATCAGTGTTGACTGACTATTGATTACAGTAGTAACTACTTAGACCACTTGGACACCAAGTTTTTTACATCTTAGGCAAAATTATATAATATATCAATCACAAGCTATGGTTTAAACTCTACTGAAGAATTTTATATTGATTTTTATTATCTGATCTCACAATATACTATTTGTATCTTTAGGTCTTCCCCAAATAAGTCTGAAACATGATAAATCAGGAGGGAGATTCATTTGAAAAATGTGGCATTATTTTCTGATATGTTTTTTTCTGGTAACTCAACATCTTAAGTGAAACTTACTTCTTGAATCTGTTTATCTAAGCCACCAATATCTGAATATTGTTCTGTTGGTCGTTCGTCCACTTCCATAGCTTTCACCCGAGAATCAAATCTGAATTAGAGAAAACAATTTAATTTATTCATACAAATTTTATCAACTATCCAGAGCCCTTAAAAGCAAGTATAAATGGACATAACACAGATGTGATGTATAATTGAAGATGACTTTTTACCTATAATTTCTTGTCATGGCCTTCTTTTTTTACTTTTCACTTTTAGTCATGAGCATACATGATGGTAGTTATTCCAATAATATGTATCATGTGCACAGAAATTAAATTAAAAAAAAAAAATTTTATGTACAAAATTCGCATCTCTGATATCCTGTCATTCACTTTAGCAAAGGAGGTTTTTACTTTTTGACCAGAATCGATTACTGTAAATGCAAAAAATATTGCAAGGTTATTATCCATGTGATTAATACTGGGACAGTATAGCAATAATAGAATAATATCTCCTATTCTGATATCTGGTATGTTCATCTGTATATAGCTTTTCCTGAAATCGCAATAATTAATCTATCATTTTTGTTAAATTCTCAAAAAAATCACAACAGTAAATGCACACAATAATTTATGAATTTACTTTATAAGTAATGACACTTACTCTTGTGGAAGGGTCTCCAGAATTAAATATGAATCCTTGTTTACACCCTGTAATTAAAAATACAAGAAGTATAAAGTATGTATGATGTTGGAGACTTTTAGCCCCATGGAAGTTATTGATAAATGTACGTGCAAAAAATATGGTGCTGAGTATGCGTTTCCCTCGGTTTTAGTTTGTTACCCCGATTTTGTTTTTTGTCCATGGATTTATGAGTTTTGAACAGCGGTATACTACTGTTGCCTTTATTTAACAGATCTATCACTTAGGAATTTTTCAGAAATTTTCATGGCTAATATCAATTAATATGTACTAGTGATTAAAAATGATTTTTGCATCAAATTTCTTATTTTTCTGTTATCCTGGCAAAAATGCCAATGACAAAAGTTTGAAGATAAAGGTTTATTTCAAACAAATTTTACAAAAATTGGCTCTAGAAGCTATTTCTTGTCTGTCCAAGTTGTAAACGTCTAGAAAACATTAACCACAGACTGATAGACTGTATCTCATTTTTAAATGCAAATAAAACCACCAAAAGGTCTATAAATCATCAGCAAAATCAAATTGAGAGAAAAAATAAAAATATAAAAAATGTTGCTCCATAATCTTTCTCTTGATCATGAGCTTCTGTCCAAGTTTTGAAAAAAAATCCTTGTAATGTTGACAATGCCGACAGTTTGTAAGATTCATTCAGTCCCAGCTTCAGTGGTTCTAAATATTTGTTAAAAAGTTTCTGATGGTTACCATTGACAACCACAACAGAATGTTAACAATAGATACTAGCTCACAAGGCCAATATTTAGTCTTTTATACATAGGATGACAGTCAACCTTTCAAATAATTTAGATTTTTTTTTTAATTTTCTTACCACTAAATCTCCTGGATTCAGTTTTTCTGGGTCAACCAATCCAATTACAGGTAAAAAGTATGTCTGAAAAGTAAAGTATTGTACATGATTTAAATCAATAGTTACATAACTTATGGACTATATTAGTGAAAGGTTCAAAACTTTTTGACATTGTTTAAATAAAAAAAGACAAAGTTTCAAAAGTCATTAAAACTTCCAGTGCTCCAGTCATGCCAGTATATAAATTGTTTTTGCTATTTGTAGTGTGTCTTCAAATCAACTTATAAATTGTTTGTGTTTATGCCTTAGGAAATGTAAAATACTTAAACATTTAATGTGAAGCTTTTGTGAAATCATCAAAAGAGGTAGAGGCTCCGACGGGGAACGTTGTATCAAAAGAGAAAATAACAGTTTATTCACAATTCCTATACTCAATTTGTTTACATATTTTATAAATACAATATGTTGGCCTAATACTTAAAATTGTGTTTCTATTAATAACATATAAAGGAACAGGACGTTAAAGGGGGGAACTACTTTAACCATTTGTATAATTTATGGGATTGATTTCTCAACAATTTGATTTAAACTTCGATTGAAGACAGTCCTGGTTGTTATGATTTTGAATTAAATGAAATATTTATGGTTTACAAATACAAAATAGTTTATTCAATTATTTCAATAATTGGCAACACAATATATTGTTAAAAATCGTCTTTATTTCATTTTCAAGTTATAAAAAAAAATCCCATATTCATGATATTTAATTTAAATTTAAATTTTATTTTTTTCTCTTTGAATACAAAACAATATTTTACATTTATCTATCCTCCATAAATACTAATATATCTGTACAGGGTTGAGTTCAATATCGTAGCTGCTATCAATATCTATATAGCAGCTAGTTTATAGCTACACGTTCAATAGTCAAAATCTACGTAGCACTACGTACCAGCTAAGATATTGAACGCGGCCCAGGTAAAATTTAATTCTAATCAAGCTGGTACAGATTGATTTACTACCTTCCACTTGGATATTGCACAGGTTAATATCACAGCAGGTGTTAATTACACTGGGACAAATGTCCGACCAGTCTGACATCTAGACGGATTAAGACATCCATAAAAATAAGTCTCTACCCGTACTGTACCTGTCTTGTAGAAGTTTTAATGACTGCACATTTTCCTTTTCTTTGGGCATCTAAATCAATATTGGCTCCATCTTCTTCTGCACTTTCAACTGGGTCCATATCTAATAACTATAAGGAAAGAAGACAAAAAATGAAAGGTTTTGGAGTTATTATCTGGAAAACCCCTTTTCTGTCTTTATTTCAGTTTATTTTTTACTTTGACCTTGAAAGCAGTTATAATCTCAAACTCAAAAGGTATTCTCCTCTCACTATGTAAGTGACTATGTTTTCATGTTCTGTTGCAATTCCATGTGAGGTTATTGAATTATTATTTGGAAACGCCTTTTCTGCTCTTATATCAATATATTTTAAGTAACTATGACTTCTATCTTTGACACAGTTATCCCAAAATAAAAAGGGATCTTCCAACCATTTATGTGACAATTTTTTAAAGTTTGCTTTCAAATTCATTGTTGATGTGTTTATAAAGTTATAATCGTCAGTGTTTTATTGACATTAATCTTACCTCAATCACATTAGAAACTAAATATGGCAGGGTTTTGTTGACTTTAATTTTCTCTGTGTTCTCTTTGATCTTGTCTTTAGTTGCCGCCAGGTCATGTGTGATGCGGAGAATTTCACTCCTCATTATCTAGAATATAAATGAAAATTGGTAAATGAAATCAAGATCAAGATCAAGAGAAATGAATGTTGTTGACCAGCAGACATTTCACCTGGTCGTATCCACATCTACAATTGTTCAACTTACAGGTGGTAAGTACAAATGAAGTATAGCACTAAAATACAAAAAAAATATACTGTAAATTCAGAAATAAACATATCATTGGACCAAAATTTTTGCAATTGCATTTAATTCCCTCTAACATTCTGAAGGTCTAACCATAAATTTGTATTGGCCCAATGTCAGATGAAATAATTCTGCATGTGTGCAAGCATTCTGTGAATTTCAATTATCTGAGATGGAAACATCAGAATAGGTCAACAATAACAAAAGCATACCAATTTCTCTCACTATACCCTGACCTTACTACATGACGTTAAGTAGTCTATTTTGCAATCCTTGAATACCTTGTCATTTAGTCAGCAGCAGGAAAGAACAGACATACCTTTATTTCATTGTCTAGAAGTTTTGTTCTTGTTACTATTTCATCTGTGTTTAACTTTAATACTTCCTCACCAAGACTTTCCTAAAAAATAAAAGTATATACTCCATAACTTCTGTGAAAAAGTAATACACTTCGAGTCATTTTCATATCATATAAATATTATTCCAGAAAAAATCAAAGTGATGGAAATCACTCATGGAAAGATTAGAAGAGTAATTTGAATAATTTCATATTATAGAATAGTGGGAAAATGAACATTAATAAAGCACTATTGCATTAACAGCTGGTCTTTAGAAGGAAACATGCTTTACCAGTATGAGGATAAAATGAGCTCAAATTAATTAATATGGGTCTCTTAATTTGCACAATTTTATTTAAACTTCAGTTAATATCTTATCCAAATAATGTTGCCTGTTCTGAACATGAAAAAGAGGTTATATGACATTGAAGATTAAAAGTTGTAGAGTGCCTTTTGATCAATTTTTCAAAGTATTTTTCAACACACGGCATTGAAAATGTACTTGTTCAACGTAAACAAATTAAAAAACTTTTCTTATTGAAATGTGGATTCTTTCTTGGTTGCAAAAATATATATTCACTTCTAATAAAAATTCAAATGATAAAAATAGACATAATGATTGATGGGGAATAAACTAATAAACAATGGTTTGTTATAATTAAATTTAAAAAATTTTTAAAACTGTTTCAAGCCAATTCCTAATAAAAAATAGTGAACTAATCTAAATTGTTGATTACTTACAGATGTTTATTGGAAATTTATCAAGTAAATTATAGGCCTTACTGAATACCTTTTATATATTCATATTTATATTCATATTTCATTTTTGCTTTAAAGATCTTGTTAATCCATTAACCATTTATCTTTCAGATATAATTTACAGAATCACTTTATGAAATGTAGATAAAAAGTAATAGGCAATAAATAAATCTATCATCCTTATATATCAAACATCTAATATATACATTCATGACATTTGTGTATTCAATTATGAGGTCAATATTTGTATATTAAGATCTAGATGTATATTGCAGGGTTTGTATAATTTATGTAAGACTAATGTGGTCAATTTGTTTGATAGTTTAGGAGGTGGTGCATTGTATTCAAAGGTTTACCTTGTGACATGTCTCTGATTGTTTAGTGATAATGACAGTTGTCAATCATACTAGTATTGTATCAATACCCAATTACTTAATCAAAATGTTTTAAAAAAAAAGCCTGCACATCAACACACATTAGTAATGACATACAATCTTGAATGAACTGCTCCAATAATATACCCATTTTTTCAGTTTAGATGTTTATTATGAGCACATACATGAGAACAATAGGGAACTATATTTCAGTGTGAATACATTTACTAACAGTAGCTAACCTGTCGTGTTGTATGGGAGGCCGGTGCCTTAGTAAAGATTTAGAACAAGTTCTAATCTTTTCAAAAATGATATCAGATAATGATATTATATGTTATGTCACGATGTGTATGTTTGTTGTATGTTATATGTATTCAGGATGCAGTGTTCTCCCCAGGCCCTTAAAGGACCACGGGCCCGCGATGTATAATTTTCTGCCGCTGTGGTATCGTTCTTGCCGCGATGTATAATTTTTTTCCGTGGTGCTAAAGTTTTCGGTAAAAAAATCGTATTAAAATCGGTAAAGTTTCAGATGACTTCAACTTTACATCAAAATTGACCAGTTCTAACCAGTTTAATCCAGTATTGACAAGATGATTGTTTACACCACGTGATCGATTTACCTGTTGAGGTTAACCTTGATGATTGGATTTAATCGATGTACATGATTCTTTTGTGTTTTAATTAATTAAGAGATCATAATTTAAATAACAGACTTGTGAGGGACAAGCAGACATTTGTTAATGAACCCTATTACGCCAGTCTCAAGTCAAAATAATTTGCCTTTTAGGAATTAATTGTGGAGTTACTTCCCCTGATTTTGTTAATTACAAATAAATGCTCCTCACATATAATTTCTCATTGCAAATAAAAATAAAGTACAAATTGAATGCAAAATTATATTAGAATGTTACATTAAGGATGAAAACATTCTTAGAACATACCAACAAAAATGTTTTGCAAATTATTTTTGAGAATCATACCATTATTGATGCACAGACATATTATAATAAACGGGTAATTTATACAATGTTAAAATATTTGAGTGTAACAGGTCTAAAAAGCCTACTGCCACAACTCTAATACATTCCCATGCAGGACTAAAGCTAGGGATGAACCTTGTGAATAGAAAACTCTTTTAAAGTACTCTCCATGTCTGTAACAAAGTATTAATCATAAAAACAAATTTGTTGTTGTCTAAAAGAATCAGATCTAAAACTATGGAAATAGTTTTTAATTTACTGAAGGTTCTGTATCAAAAATCTTGTTCAAAGTTCATTGTTATGGGGAATGTGTAGTGTAACTACAAGTATCGGGACAAAATGGCTTGATCAAAATATAAGAAGAGACTTTAGCTTAAAGACTAATTGTGCTTTCTTTTATTTATTCTTCAAAGATATTAAAGTATACAAACTGTTTATTAATTTACTTTTTCTACCAATAATTTTCTGACCCAAAGTCCTACAACACAGTTCCACAATAAACAAAACAACTTTTTAGGCAAACAGGTAATGACAAAAAGTAACAAGAAAAAAAATAAGCGACGCAAAGCGACACAAAATACTGTAAAATTCATTTCGTCACGCGTTACCCTGGTGCTATCCAAAAATCCTGGGGAGAACACTGGGATGCCAGAACTTTATTTATTTGTTATACATTTGTTTTAATTGTTTATCATCATTTATGTATCATTGTCATTTTGCGTAGTTTCTTTTGCTACCTATTCAGACTTCTTTTAAACTGAGTTTTACTACATGAGTATTGCTATGTGTTTCTGTATTCTACATTGGCCAGAGGTATAGGGGAAGACTGAGATCTCACAAAAATATGTTTAACCCAGTCGCTTTTTTGTGCCTGTCCAAAGTCAGGAGATTCTGTCCCCTGTTGCTAAAATAAACATTTGGGAGGTTCTGATGATGTTGATAGAGGGCTGTTTAATGTCCAGCAGTTAATTAAATGTATTAAGGACAAGAATATGTTAAAGTAATATAAATATTAACCCTGCTTTAAACTAGAATATGCTAGAAAACAAGGAGGAAGACAGTCACCCTACCCTAACTCTAAGTTTATTTGTTTTTGCTTTTACTCCTTAAACAGGCTTAATACCATGTGGTTAGTTGAGAAGTAGCAGTTATTATTTGGCCGAGGTTCAAATCCACATCCTTCCACCCTTGAGTGGAACTCTCTACAACTTGACCATCAAGGGGGTCTATACATGTAGGTCTAAAAATGACAATCAGAGACAGGTGAAGCAAGAAGACCATTAGGCAAGTGTAACTTAGTCACGGATACATCGGTAATAGAATATGGTTTTGTCATTTGGGAACAGAGAAAACCAGAGGCTGACTATGTTCTATAAAGTGGTTGAGTGATGGGTGCAAGCTATTAAACCAACAAACTATCTGCAATAAATAAGAAATAAAGCCAAGTCAAGGCAGTGATTTTCAATACACAAACATCGTAGAAAGACAAGATCATTCAAACTGATAGACTGCAAAACCAGACATCAATAAGAACTCTTTTCTTCCAAAAAAAAAAATAATGCAGTGGTCATGACAAAACTAGCAAAAATTGAGGGTTTCACGGCTGCCTTTCAACACTTTTGGACATACCAACCAGTACTTCTTCCAGTACACATATACCCGTAATCAGATCCTGCTCTAGCCTCTGTGTAACTAACATGCAGATACAGACTAACATAGCCTGTACTGACTACTATGTACTGGTAAATATACACATGGACATGAATGATTTTATAAAAAATGTAAATTCGAATATTTATTGCATTACAATGAACATTATATTAACGGGACAATAACGTATGAATGTAGGTTTAATGATAAATTTCACAGGTCAACTTGTCATTCCTGGGGAAAAGTGTATGTACGGTGACCGGCGAGAGGATGACGAAGGAAAATTGAATCATGTATTCTCCTAAAAACTACAAAGAACTTTTCCATAACATGATATATTGACTCTTATGGATACTGAAGGCGACTGTATTTCTGTTTACAGGTCTCCATGGTGGTTAATTTAGTGAAACTGTGCAATATTTGTGTTAAAATACCTCTCCATCGTCCCAAATTGCCTTGTCTTCGAGCGTCGCCATTTTCACTGAATGTCACGTGACAGATCCGAAACTTCGACCTTAAAAATATTAAATTCTTTTAAATTGCAATATTTCATATATTAATTTCCTTAAACAATGTTAGAAGCTTGCAATTGAATCAGGTTTGGTTTTGATTTTTTTTAGTGTAATTGAATAAATTGAATATGATTATAATATTGGGAAAAAATGACAAGTCGACACATTTTCACTCTATCGCCACTTGCAACTATTCGCTCCAAAATAAAAAAAATCATATACGTCGGTTCCTGCTCTACGCTACCAGTTCGGCCATACTTTGAAAAGTTGTTTCGGCCATGGCCATTATTGTCTTCAAGGAGAGGGAAATATCATTGTTTATAGGAACACACTTGTAAGGAAACAAATGGAAAAATCTCATTTCAGTATTCAAACACACCAGTACCCTCTATAACAACGGAGCAACTTGAGGTGTATATACAATATTTCAAGATCTATACATGCGGTATGAACTGATCTGAAATAGACTAAACAAAAAAGATATTCTAAAGTATACGGTATTCAGTAGGTAATATTACTGTAAAGGAATTAAACGTCTCACTGCTTGTGGATGGCATTATCAAATTCAGTTATTAATCTATTTTTATTGGCACTCTGGCCGATGGCAGTAAAATCAAAGATATGAAACTTTAAAAGAACTAAAATAATAGCAATAACAATTGTTTTATGTTGCGATATTTGATATGATTATACATATTCTATGATATTATCTCGACATCCTCTTTGTATGTGAATTATAATTTTAATTTTATCTCCATTATATGTTTATATGTTATAAATGAGAATGTATTGTGTAATAATTACATTAGATGTATGTTTCATTATAATATTTTATTCTGATTGGCTAACTGCACATGGTATCCGGTCGTTCCGGCCCCAAACCGATCCGGCCCCAAGTCAATCCGGCCCAAAGTCGATCCGGCCCAAGTCGATCCGGCCCACGTCGATCCGTCCCCAAGTCGATCCGGCCCCATAATAAAATATGAATTAACTAGATTTTGGAGGAATTTGTCACAAACTTTAACAGTATAAATGGAATTTGAAAAAAGTGTCCGATCGATGATGGAAATGGAATTTGAAAAAAGTGTCCGATCGATGATGGATGACAACAGGTCAGTGAAGTATTGGAGTACCAGTTAACGAACTATTTTAAATCCATACGAAAATTAGTGTTAAAATTGTGTCTGTTTGTATCGCAGTTTCTACATTTTTAAATTATGAAGTTATTTTCCATGATAACTTTTACTTTAAATTTCATGGCGATATTTATTTTATTCAGTTCACACACAGAATATCTAAATAAATAAATAATGGACCTATAAAATTCATGGAAAATTTAACGCATAATAATGACTTACAAATGTATTATATGTCTCTGGTTTAATCAAATCATTAGTCTATAATTGGTTTGTTTATTCAACAGTTGTCTGATAATTGTGAACTAAAGTAATGCCACTCGTAATCACTTAATTCAATCCAATGCTGATTAATTAAAGTTACGTAATCTGTTTTTCAACAAGGTCTTTATAGATCTTTATAGTTTGATCTTCTGGTTGGTGTATATTATAATAATTATTTGTATTTTTTTTTCAGGTTACATCATAGGCTTCTATAACATATAAAAATATGCTATTCTATAACACTTTTATATCAGCATAAAATATAATATCAGCACTCTTTTATAAAAAGGATCCGGCAAATCAAACAACATTTCTCAATTTTAGAAATTTTAAGAACTTAGAAAGAAAAACAAAGTTTATATGTATCAGCTTGGAGATCGGCTTGTACCGTTCATGTATGTAACTATTTGTTATTATATGTTACACAAGATGAAAGACTTGTTAGGATCACAGTCAATTGAAAGAAAATGCTAATTACTGCTGATTAATGTTGATGTCTGAATTCTTTTATATACGTTTTAATATAATTATACCCAATAATCTTGAAAACTTGTAATAAAGACATAATCAACCTAGTTGTTTTATACTCATCTAAAGAAAATATTTTTCAAAGGCCTTTTTTACTTTTTTTACCGTACACCTTTAACATTATAATAAAAATAATAAACATTTATGAATTACAATTAATATATATTTATTTTTATTCCTTAGAAATATTTTTTTTTATTGGGGCCGGATCGACTTTACATATGGGCCGGATCGACGTGGGGCCGGATCGACGTGGGACGGATCGACTTGGGCCGGATCGACGTGGGGCCGGATCGACCCGAAAGCACTGCACATCACGTGTTATTCCGTAAGCAGTTGTAATGATCAATACAACTTTTCATTCATGATAACACGTGCTCCAACAATAAAGTGCACAGGTGAATTAAATAATAAAATATATAAAATTCGTGTTTTCGTGATCATAGCTAAAAAATGTAATTATAAGTATTGAATGCTTCTTTTTGTAACTTTATATGGTTGTAAAAGCGTTGACCGTGCGTACATTTTAGAATGAAGCGCTTCCGCGCTTCATACAAAATGTACTTCGGTCAACGCTTTTACACCCCAATAAATTTACAAAAAGAAGCATTCAATTCTTAATTGTTGTCATTATGTCCCGTCAGAGGCCCTTAATTGGAAAATAAAGAACTATGAACTAACTATACACTGAACGAAATGCCAACATTTATAGAATAGGAAAATCTCTGTTTTTTAAGATTATGAAGTGAAGTAAATGTTACTTATTCAACACTGTAATGTTTTAAATATAACACATATGTAATTTCACGACACTACAATCTGTGGATACATAATATAGTTTAGGATTGCACAAGCTCACGTTTTCCTAAAACTGTTTATGACGACTTTGCATTAAATCCATTGGATGTTGGACGTGTATTGATTGATATCTTAGTTTTAGATGTATGATTTTTTTTATTATTTGTCACAATCATTTTAACCCCGCCACATTCTTTGCCGGTGTGCCTTTAATTCAGGAGCCTATAGTTCAGTGGTTTTCGTTGGTTCATGTCTGTCATATAATTATTTGTGTTTCGTTCATTGTTTACTTATAAATTAGAAAAATAGTTTTCTAAATATATTTCTTATATTTCATGTTGTGGCCTTTACAGTCGATCAGACGGTTTGTGTTTTTCTCATTATTGAAGGCCGTATTGTTGCCTTGCTTACATCCTCTTCCTTTGAACTTTGGTGGGTAGGTCAGTGTCTCATTGGTAGTCATACGTGTTCTAATTTTTATATACAGAGTTTATCGGTGCGAGCCAATGCTCCGTATTGAAGACAATACTTTGACATATAATGGTTTTCTTTCATAAATAAATTTTGATTTGAATAGAGAGTTGTCTCATACCGACATCTTCTTATAACTATTTGTAAATCAAAACTGACAACAGGAACAAACCGTCATTAACCTTACAGGGCTGTAACTTGCCCAATAATTAAACTTTCATAACAGACCCAATATTAGCATATGTTTGTCACAATATTTTAATACTAGAACACACCCGTGATATCACGGGTCCGTGACTGAATTAAAGTATATAACTATGCGCAAGCCTTATTTTAGTATTAGTATTGTCATCTGATAAAGTCATGCCGATTATAAGATACACAGTTTTTCTCTGCTTTCAAGTCTTTCTGTTTGAACCCGTCGAACTGAAACAATAATATTAATTATTTGGAAAACAAAAGGTCCTGGAATGGAGTATTTTTTAATCAACAGCATTGTCCTATATAAGTTATCAATAAAGTTGAATTCTTTGCTTCGCTGTTTTACGTCATGCCCACTAACAAATTGAAAACTGTACCTATACGCCTTATTTTTAGTCCAGATTTTTAGTATTCGTATTGTTATCTTAGAAAGTCGTACTGATTAAAATACTACAATAGGTAACAATTTGACAATTTAGTAGTGTCAACCCTGTGGTTATGACCCGTGTATATAGCATATTAATCCTGAATACAACGTTTGGTGGTGCGCCTGTCAGATGCGGAACGTACAGATAAGGTAATAGGTAACAGGTGAATATACTATTGGTATCGGTAGCGGACTCGACCCAGAACTTCTTAATTATTGGCAATATTAATTACGTGGAATACAAAAGGGCCTGGAGTGGTGTAATTTTTAATCTACACCTTTGTACTATATTAGTTATATATAAAGTTGAATTCTGTGATTCGTCGTTTTTACGTGATGACGGCTGACAAATTGGACCTCGTAATTTTAGTATTATAGATATAACCAGGGTTTAAGCTAGGATTTTGAGGGCTTTATTCCCTTTTGCGCGCTATTATATTCAACCTATGTTTGTGTAACAGCAATGTACCAAGGATGTATATTACTAGCTTCTTCATCCTCGACATTGTCAGACTTTAAATTAAGGACTTAGGCATGATTGGCAGTTATTGTATGATTTGACTGTATTGGCCCTTATTATGAAAGATTCTGACATGAGATCCGGGAATTTAGTTTACAATTTCTCTTCAGTTTCTTCCAGGGGACATTGCTGATCAACAAAAGTTGGATTCCATTTCTTTAACACAAGGAATTAAAGCAGAAATTAAGTTGCAACGATTATCTCATTGCATAATCATTATCCTTATAAAACGTCCAGTGGCGGATGCAGGTATTTTCGAAAGGGGGGTGCTAGCCCAGGGCAAAGGGGGGGGGGTGCAGGGGGGTGCAAACATATGTCCCGATTCAAATGCATTGATCGGCCAAAATAAAGGGGGGTGCGGACCCCCGGAACCCCCCCTCTGGATCCGCCACTGACGTCTAAATCGATGTTTGCACATCATTTCTATTAAGTTGGAACTGTATAAAATCCTTTTTGGAACGATTATAATGACTGTAAGGAGGTTGTAAACAAATCAAGAAGTCAATAGATCACGTTTTAATAACGAGAACCTTATTTCTTCACGGTTGTAAGAGCATTAGTCGAAAGAATGAAAAATGTGTAGTTGAAACTTCACTAAGTTATGAAGTCGATATTAAACAATTTCTTGTGCAACTCAGGTGACGAACACATCCCAGAATCATGTGGTTTGTTTTGTCTTTCCTGATCGGGATCTATGCATTTTCATTTTTTGTTGTATCATTTGGTGAATACCGTTGAATTAATTTGAATCGTTTACAAATGATGTAAATTTGAAATCCAATATAAAAAAGAAGATGTGGTATGATAGCCAATGAGACAACTATCCACAAAAGACCAAAATGAAACAGACATTAACAACTATGGATCACCGTACGGCCTCTCCAAGCTGATCACTTCCACCCCTTTGTCTCTCCAAATGCGATCTCGAGCCTCATATCACTGCGCAAGGTTAAGTTAATGTTCAATATCACACGTAACAGATGAGTCTATCTCTCTACTTTTTAGGAGATTATTATTATATGTTGGCATATTTAACGTCCAATGGCAACTATTTCATGCATATCCAGGAAGAACTTCATCAAGAAAATGGTAAGACTTCATACCATTTTCATGCCCCGACCGTAGTGGATGGGACAATAAGGTGTTCCATTGTTTATCAATATAATATTAAGCAGAGTAAGGAGGAGATAATTTTGAAAATTAAATCAATATCATTATTTCTTCATGACTGTCTTGCAGCTTCCGCAGAGCTCAAAAATAAAGATGATCTTCAAACTATACTGAAATCTGAGACCATCATCTAATCATAGATTTCTTATTCGACGGAATGCAATTTACGAGAAATCGATATTCAAAAATTAAATTGAGCTGGGAGAAAGGTGAAAATGTGAATGGTTATGAGATAGATGTTTTTGTCTTCACCGACTGTCAGACAGTTTTCACTTGACCTCGACCTCATTTCATGAATCCGTGAACAAGGTCAAGTTCTCATCTCAGATATAATAAGGAATACGTCTACTTTATTTGGTGTAGGCAATGCTATTAAGGTGTATGTGTCCATTAGCGGATCCAGGTAGTTGTCTCAGAAAAATAATGTACTATATACCTTTTAAAAATATAACACAGGTAAATACATGTAGGACATTTTTTTGAGACAAGTGCCAGGGGTTCAATGCATACTTTAAGTGTTTGCGTTTTCGATATTTCAACTATATTTAGTGTATAGGAAATTATTCCAAGGCAAGTCTTTCTGTTAGGTATCATCTTTAACCTCGTTTTTCCTAGATTCTGCAAGCAATAGGTTAACCACAAAATGATTTGAAGGTGTACATGTCTGTTTGACAGTTTCATTGGTCAATAATTTCCATGGTTTGGTTTGTTTGTTTTATACTACAAGCAATAGTTCATCTATATTCTGAGCGGAAGGATTGCATTAAGGTGTACATGTATTTCTGGATTGGTTTATCTGACCTTGCCTGTTCCGAGATCATAAATGTTAATGCGATACTTGCAGTATAAAACTACATTAATATGTTGGACTAACATAAAATCAGTGGTCAGTTAAGTAGGCGAAACATTTCAGTGTGCACTTTTGTTTTTAATTTGCAATATTTTCTATTATTTACTTGAAGTTAATTTGTTTTATGTTTTTAAAACCTGATCCAGTAATCTTCATTTGGGGAAGATATTTGTCAGCTTTAACACATAATTTCCTTTTTATCCAACATCTCAAGTCCTGGCGAGCGAGTAAACACTTGATCTCTTTAAGGCAACTAGAGGCTCTCAGTCTGGCTCACCTTGATCTATGTGCAGAAAAAACAATGGACACAGATAAATTCATGACAAAATGGTGTTTTGGTGATGGTGATGTGTTTGTAGATACTTTACTGAACATTATTGCTGTTTACAGTTTATCTCCATCTATGATAATATTCAAGATGATAACCAAAATCTGCTAAATTTCCTTAAAATTACCAAATCTGGGGCAGCAGCTCAACAGGGGTTGTCCGATTTGCCTGAAATTTTCAGGGCAGATAGATCTTGACACCTAATAAACAATTTTACCCCATTTCAGATTTGCTCTAAATGCTTTGGTTTCAGAAATATAGGCCAAAATCTACATTTTATGCTTTTATCCCAAATGTTCTATTTTTAGCCATGGCGGTTGGTTGGCACATTTTTTAAACTAGTTACCCCAATGATGTTTGTGGCCAAGTTTGGTTTAATTTGTCCCAGTAGTTTTAGAGGATTAGATTTTTGTAAAAGTTTAGGGAAGGACGACAAGTGATGAGAAAAGCTCACTTCTGGTGAGCTAAAAAGACACCACTTTAAGGTAGATTGTCCTGATAGCTTTCTCTGCCAATTGGGAAATTTTCTGAAACACAACAAGTACTTGCAAGGCCTCATATGCCAATTAACTTCCACAAGAGGCCGACATTTACACTTCAAGCAAAAGCCCATTTCAAGAAAATACTTCTAAATTTCTGAGCTTTCTTGGATCTTTTCGCTAGTTTAAACATATTTATTTTTAATAGATTGGGAAACAAGTTTTGCAACTTATATTAATCCCTTTCCACTTTGTGGGAGCTGGAACCAAAAGTTTTATGGCTAATGGTGTCTGCTGGTCTTCGATGTTCAGTTGTCAACTTGTGTCATCTATTTGACTGAACTGGGAGCACACATAGGTAGTGATGTTAACTTGATCACTTCTTTTGTTAAAATGTGCAATGAAAATTTTCAAGTTTCCATCAACTTTATAGTGAAAATTCCAACAAATGGAAAATCTGGAAGTTAGTGTTGGACTGATTTAAAAAGTGTGGTTGCACAACTTTGAAAAGATGGAAAATTTTGTTTGACAAATCCTCCTTTAGAATGGGGCCACAATTAAAAATATTTTGGTTTGCCCAAACCCTACCCAAGGTTGAGACAGTGGGTAGGTAGGTAGGCATTTTTTTTTTTTTTTTTTTAAAGAAATTGAAGTATCAGATGTTTATTAGTCTTCATGCCTATCTGATTAAAAAAAAAACTTCTTCAAATCAGGACAATAAAAGAATTTGGGTAGGCAGCTTTTTTCTGGGTAGGTAGGGTTTGGGCAAACAAACCTATTCTTTTTTATGGCCTGGGGCACAACTACTATTTCTCAAAATTGAACAAAGTAATCTTGATTATTAAAAAAAAACAAAAAAAATTCAGACAACAAATTAGACTTGGCTTACACCTAATAATGGGCAGTTGAGTTAACAGAAAAGTAATAAGGCCCTATGATAATTCAAACTAAGTCGTAACACGGAAGCCGTTTGCTTAAAGAAAAAGTTAGCACCAGTCTGCGTCAAAATCTTTTACATCTGCTGGTTTGAAAACTTAATATCATAACCTGTTCCTATAGGTCTATATAAAATTTTGACAAGTCCGAATAAATATCTGCCAGACTGGGGCACAGAACTTGTGGCTAACGGTGCATGGTTTCACTTAACACAATTCCGATTTCCCCCCTCTTCTTCTGGAAGCACAATAGGAACAGAGAGAAAGGCAATATAAACCAAAATTAATGTTTAACATGAAATACAGTCCGTTAAGCTAGCACTTTATTGTCCAAGATTTTCATTCGTAGAAAAGATCTACACCAGTATTTCCGCTATTTTTCTATAAAATATCCATTAAAAAAAAAAAAAAATTGCACAAGATATGAGTCTTTCTATAGTTGTCCACTGGCTGTGATCTTGACTTCTTTGGCGGTCTTGCCACTTTGAGATCCAACACCCTCGATTTTCTTAACAACATCCATTCCTTCAACAACACTGCCAAATACAACATGTTTGCCATTCAACCTGTTGAAAAGAGTAAGAAAACTATAAATTGGAGAACATTTTGCAGTAGTAAAAATATGAAGTAATATATGATGAATACTGATTCTATTATTAACTATCTGAACATTTCCAATAGTCATTTGTAGTTTCCTGTTTGATTGGCCTCTACTATTCTACATTGTTGAACATGGATTCCGAGCTAAAGATTTACCAGCATGCACTCAAATGTATGACCAATGTATTTATTTAAAATGTAGTAAAAAACAACAAACTCTGTAGTGTTCACTTATCAACTTCCTGTTATTTAATCTAATACTTTCAGCACTATGATCCTTCTGTCAACAGGAAGTTGATTATCCATGCATGTGAAAAATCACAGTACAGATACAAACCTAGAATAGCTGGATTCCATTTTTCAGAAAGCTAAGAATTGTAAATAAAATTGAGAATGGAAATGCATGGAACCATGGACTATATCCTACGTGGCCATTATGTGTAAGAATACCTTATTGATTAATGAATCTGAAAATGATTCATGCAGTAAAGATGGCTTACATGAAACTCGATGCCAAATTTCAGGTAGCTGATTTAAAGGTGCATGAAAATGTGAAGTGGGATGGATGGACATAATGAAATGGTTGAATGTCAAACCAGTGTACCTTCATTGTGTATAATGAAAAATAATCTCGATTATCTTTTTAAAGATATCCCTGCCTACCCTAGATGACGATTGAAAATACCATTTCCACATTGGGGAAAAAAAAAGAAAGGCTTTGAACTCGGATAAACAAATTCTGGGCGAAATGAAGACCTATCAGTGCAAGTACAGACAGAATTCCCAGGATTGTAGTACAGTAGACTCCGGCCAATCGGATACCCAAAATGTCAGCTAAAAATATCCGATTGACCGATATATTCAATTAGCCGATGAACGTATATTCCTCCAAGTTTTTTTTCAAAATTGACAGACACGACCCTAAGATACCAATAGCTATTATAGCTGCTTTATTAATGGAAATTTGTAAATAATCTCAATGTTTTTTCAGGTACAAGTTCGGATAATTCGGTTGATTGAGTAATAGATCGATCAGTTGATAATAATGTATTTTGTTTATCTGTCAGTCTATTGATTTTTTAAGTATATGTTGATTATCTGAATAAAATATGTACCTCTTAAATAATGAGACTTGTTGTTTTTGCGTGATTTGTTTAATTTGTGTGTTAAAACAGGTAAAAGTTAAAAATAACTATGAATTCTCGGAAGTAGGCCACAGGTAAATCTATTAATAGCTACTCTAAACTATAATCGAACTCGGATCTAATTTTCTACAGTTTTTTATTTATGAAACACATTTCCAATTTCAAGTAATACAACTATTTTTATGATTATAAAATTGGACATCAAGATGAGTAAAATTAATTTGATTTTCTATCATATCTGTCGTGGTTCAAAATAAAAGGCTGAATATTATGTAAATTAGGAAAATGGCGTACGTGTGTACAAGTTACATAATTGATATGCTATTGACACACGATTCCTTATTTTTACACGGGACTTCTATATATATTTTAATAAATTGTTGAGAAAGAGGTACATTTCATTAATATTTAATAAACATTGATGAACATCACGCACAGTTTATCATTTCTGTCGTGTCCTTGTTTGTGAAGTAAATGATAACGATCACATTTGGATAAACACATAACAAACACATCTTAGGCAAAATATAATATCAGATTCATAAAATAAACAAGACAACAAGAAAAATATGTTTTATTTATCTATAAAAGATCGTTTTTATTAATAAAATGAAACATTTCTGTACTGAAGTTTTCTTAAACTTCGTAATGGCGCAACTTCCGGCTTCATTTCCTGTCAAGAAAAATATGAAATTATTTCAAAATATTCGATTGTACATGGTTTTCACACATTTTTCATGAATATTCCTATCCAATTAGCCGATATATTCTAATAACCGATATTCGATTATCCGATGTATTTTGACTGAAATGTATAGGGAATGGTTCGGTGTTTTGAAATAATATTACAATAGCCGATATATTCGTTTAACCGATATCCGATTAGGTGGAGTCTACTGTATATGAATATATATACATGTATATATATATATAAAATCATATATATAATCAATTGTATCGGATTTTATGCCCTTTATGGGCCCTGTAATTTGGGAAATAAAAATATTCTATTCTATACTTACCATGAAGTTTCTGCTGTGCAGAGGAAAAATTGTGATCCATTGGTGTTTTTACCAGCATTTGCCATGGATAAAATTCCTGAAATGCAATTGATTTGAATGTTAATTTATTTTACAATTTCGACTTCCACAGGTTTTGGTAAATGTCTCTTTAAACTATAACTTGACATGAAATTGAAAGAAAAACCAGAAAACAATAAATATCAACCCTCATTTGGAGAATATAGCATTTTACAGAATTTGATGACACTACATTTCTTTTTTAAGTATGATATTCAGGTACCTCAAGTAAGATGTCATTACCGATTATGGTTTCATTGACTTATAAATTCTATTAATTTGTCATTGAGAACAAAAAAGTTTCTAAGGCCATAATAAATAATAGGTTTGTTTGCCCAAACGCTACCTACCCAGAAAAAAGCTGCCTACTCAAATTCTTTTATTGTCCTGATTTGAAGAAGTTTTTTTTTAAATCAAATAGGCATGAAGACTAATAAACATCTGATACTACAATTTCTTTTTTTGAAAAAAAAAAAGAAAATGCCTACCTACCTACCCACTGTCTCAACCTTTGGGTAGGGTTTGGGCAAACCAAAATATTTTTAAGTGTGGCCTAAAATTGAACAAATAATCTTTTGGTTCACTGTGTATGCATGCAACTCTCCTCACGCAAGGCGTTAAAATTTGAATTCCCTTTCAATAAAATTAAGTTGCTGAATATGTATACATCTCGTTCCCAAACAGTCACCCCTCTTTAGAATGACTTGTACTGATGACCATTTTTCTACATCAGTGTGAACCTGTGGAGGAGTTCTATCCTCCATTCAAAAGTTTGAACAGAAATTCAAACAAATTTTTACCTGGACCAGTATGGTTCAGCTTGAAGTTCTCGTCCTCAAATTTATTGCCATAGATGCTTTTGCCGCCAGTTCCGTCTCCTCTGGTGAAATCTCCACCTTGACACATGAATCCTGGGATTACTCGGTGGAATTTGCTGTCTTGGAATCCAAAACCTTTTTCACCAGTGCAGAGAGCTCTGAAGTTTTCTAAAATTTAAGAACAGATTCTTGAAAATAAATTAATTTTTCCTACTAAGAACACCAGTCATTTTTCAAGGACACAATACTGCTTGTGACTGTTTTTTTTCAAACTTGATTTTCTTAATATTGACTTTTCTGTTAATTTTTAAAGCTTTTTTTGCTATTGAAATATTCATGGAACACAAGTTTGATCAGTAAATGTAAAAATCTATTGTTATTCTGTTTAAAGCCTTAAATATACACACACATCATAATATCTTGCTAGTTTAACCCTTTCAACGCTACACAAAAAAATAGAAAAATGGCTGCTGCTGCTGCATTTTTTTGTGTTCATTCATTAGAACAGTATATTCCTTTTCAAAATGCTGTATCTTTTTTATTATAAGAGATACAGAGAAAGTTATTGCATGAAAAATACTCAGGAGAGTATGAACTGTAATTTTAGGCAGTTATTTCAGTAAAATTTTTATCAGGTTACCTGCATTTTCAGGTAATTAACAGGTAAAAGGTGTAATTTATTACATTTGTGTTGAATTTTGAATAAAAACTACTTTTAGTCTTCATCGATTTTGTTGTTTCATCTGCCACATTGTAAAGAAGACACCAATTGCTCGATTCCGTAGCGTATTGCACCATACACAACGTATTATGTAATCGTGGCACAAATCAGTAGCTCCGTCCTCAAAATTTTCAGTCAACCTCCGTTTTCCCCCCTTTTTCTACGTCTCGTAATGATCGATCAAATCATATTTTCCACACGAATTTAATGTAATAAACACATTGAGATAACAAGAAACCTTTTAACTAATCCTCGTTGTCAGTTTCGCCATAGAAATGCTGTAATATTTCCATATTTACAGCTTCGTTTCCGATTTCCGCCATTTGCATTTGTCAAAATATTTGTTTTTATTTTCCTTCTACTGCATAATTTTGCAATAAAAATTGCCGGGATTTCAAGCGCAAATGAGATCTTGCATATCCTCGATTCATACAAGGAAAAATTAGAGAGGACCCGAATGAAAACCGAATGGTTTAAGAGTCCTAAATGAAAAATCCGTTAGTCATCGCGGCATATGCGGCGAATAGCAGTGGCGGACGGCGTATGTCATCGCGGCATATGCCGTGTATAGCGTTGAAAGGGTTAATACTGTCCAAAGGGACATAATCCATACAATATAAATTGATTGACTCCCCTCTTTAATAACATTTATTTGTGTATAGTGTTATATTTTATTTTTTGGGACATTGTATTAAATTTGAAATATACACAGGTTGTTCAAATTAAGACTTACTATGAGCAAAAACTGGGATGAAATTAAAGATAATTGCTTTTCTAATGATAGAATGTTATTGATACAAAAACGTATATTAAGATCAAATTCTGTTTTGACCTCACTCTTAAAAAAAATTAAGAAATTGAAATATACATACCTGCTGTTTTTGGTACAACATCAGCTCTCAACTGAAAATAGAAATACACATACATGTAAGGCTGTTTTTCTAATTTTATTTCTTAAGTACAAAACTGTATGATGTAAATTTTTTGAAAAATTCCAAGTCTTGAGCAATTTGAAGATTTGGCTGCCCCAAAAAATTATAGGAATGTTTCATACCTGCCAACTGTTAGCGGTAGATTTCCACCATGAAAGCTCCCAGATGGAAATTTTAAAAGAGCAATTTTGTCCTGAGTTTTTGGCTGAAGGATTTTAAAAGTAAAATTTATGTAGTCTCCAAACAACATTAAAATACATTTGAAGGCTTCCATGCCGATTTTCAGGACTATAAGAGCCCTCTTGCACATAAAACTCCCATGGGTATTTTTAAAAGTTGGCAGGTACAAATGTAATTTTGGGGCCCCTTGATGTTCAGTGTGAGCCAAGGCTCCCTGTTGAAGGCCACTCATTGACCTATAATGGTTTACTTTTATAAATTGTTCTTTGGATGGCAAGTTGTCTCATAGGCACTCATACCACATCTTCCTATATAACCATGATGTATAAACAGAGTTCATGAAAAGTGTCAGTCCTCAGGATTTTACCACCAAAATTTTGCATAGGACTGACACAATTTTAGTATTTTTCAATACAATTAATAGTGAGGACCAGCAGATTTTCTTCAAGGACCACCAAGGGAAAAAAATTTCATGAACTCTGTATAAAGGAGATCCAGTATCTACCTTTTAATATATGGTATTTTCAAATTTTAATCGATTCCAAAAGGCTTATAGTATACAGAAATCATGGGGATGCAAGCCTGACATTGGTGAAAGACACCAGTTCCAGGAGAGGAAGTTCGGAAAAATATTTTCTGAATAGACTTATTAGGATTAATAAGAGATTCTTATGGTGGTCAAATCAAAACCAATCAGGTAATGTGCAGCTTCATCAGCCACCAGGTCAAGGGACTCCACTGTATGTGAGGATGGCAGAATCTCAAATAGGAATAGGAAACCAGAAAATAATTCATCTTTATTTAAAAGTAAATTTAAGTTGAAATGGCAATTTTTTAACAGTTTATCACTTTATGCCTCCAAGAAATTGATAGACACTAGATAATTTTCTCAAATTTCTCGATAGGGAGAAAAAAGGGGGGAATCAAAATTAAAATTCTGGCTTAGTAAATTAATTTAGTAAGGCATTTCAGTCATTAGGCACATTATTAATTTATGGGGTAAATTTCTTTGATGTAGAAAAAAATTTGGAAAATAGGATTCAAATATCGCTTGTCATGCAACATGCGAGACATTACCGTCATTATTCAGTAATGTAATTAGTCATTACTTGAGTGCATGTATGAAGTAGATTTTAAAGCGGCTTTGTCGTGCATAATAATCCTCAGGCTCTGGGAGGTCCGATTTACCTAAACCGGAAGAAGAAATAAACACGCGGTACAAGCAACAAGTGAAAATGAATATTCCATCCGCGCAGCCTTCACCTTGTACACAGTCGGTATTTATTTATTTTTGAATTTTAATTAATTGTTATTCAGCAGCTTTTTTATATACAACTTCAGACACGGTCTAAAACAAGTGCCTAACATTAAACAAAAATCTAGCGAAAGTTTACAACGCGACTCATCGTTTTTCCACAGGTACTTGAGGACAGGACCCTATAGGAGCCTTGTGATGCCCCCCTCCCCCTTTTTTTTTTTTTTTTAATCGAGCAAAAATATCATTATTTTCGCTTATATTCAGCTCTCTGTATGCTATTTATCACTTCAAATGCAAGGAATACTATCAAATACCAGTTTCTAAAATTTGGGGTTTCTGATATATGTATAGGCGGAAAGGTAAGTCACTCAGGTTTGTTTACATTGAGGTACTGCTCGGGATATTTCTTGAAATTTTCTATTAAATTATGTCCTACCTGTTCCAATATCGTATTTCTTCTTCGCCATATATATTATCCTCACTGAAAACATACATAAATAATCAAAATACAGGTATAAAGTCCTCCTCTGGGACACTTTTCACTCGCGATTTGAATATTTTCAACCACATTTTAGTAGAAGCTACGGAAGTGACATCGCTAGCGACATCTGTGCGGTATTTTCAAAAGGGCGGTAACCATTTCACATGTTACCTATTCTGTAACTCCCTCCTAAATCAAGAGAACCATAATCACTCCCGATCGATCGATTTCCGAATGGCAATGACGACAACGGTAAAACGCGAGAATTCCGAATATATTTTAAGTAATTGTTTTGGCGCAAAATTATGAACTGAAAAAGAATGACAAATATAAATGAAATGTCAAATAAGTCTAATTTGTTCAACTGGATAATTGATAACATTGAGGAAGGGGCTATAGATGAATCAATTGATTTAATAGATATTAAAGAAAAAACTGCAGCTGAAGGGACAGCAGTTGGAAATTTAATAAAACAAATATATAAAAATGTGAAGGTGAAAAATGCACGCAGCAAAAGTAACTGGTGCAAAATGACCAAACGTTACTTTGGTATAAAGTGGAAAATTAATACACCAGTTGTGCTAGATATAAGCACATTTGGAACACATATCCCCATTGATTTTGTCTTGTTATCAAAAACTTTAAGCTGTATAACTATAGGTCATTTTAACAAAACCATAATAAATGGATTGAAGGTGCTTACTGAAGCTCAGTTAAAATTGGACCAAACTTGGACTTTAATGGTTATGGGTAAAAAGATAGACCCTGTTAGCTTAGGGGTAGACAAAACATTTAATTTACCATCATGTTTTGAAATAATAAGACAGTTGCGTTATTGTAATGGTGTTGAGGAAGTTGATGAGTCAATGCAAAATAAAGACTTCTTAAAAGAGCATGTTTCAAAACTTTTTGATGAAAACTCAGAACAAATTAGATACAGGTCAAAATTATGTCAAAAGGTGCTCCCATTTAAAAAATCACACAAAGCATCAGCATCATGTGTGCATTGTAAATGTTTGGAAAAAGCAGTTATTGTTAAAAATTTTCAACTTGAAGAAACAACGAAAAAACCTTTGAATGAGAATTTAAATTCCACAAATGCAACTTGCATAAGATCAAATACAGATCAGGATGTAATACTATCTACAGAAGATAATAATGACATGTCAGAAATTCTAACAAAAATTTTCCCTGAATGTAGTGATAAAATGAAATTATTTTTAATGTCGCAGAAAATGGCAATTGAAAGAAACCCACATGGAAGGCGTTGGAACAGAGACATCGTTCGTCTGTGTCTAACATTATGGTGCAGAAGCCCTAAGGGGTATACAGAACTTAGAAATAGTCAGTTTGTCATCCTCCCTTCTGAGAAATTACTACAAAGATTTAAAAATACTGTAAATCAAGAAGCTGGAATAAATAATGATATGCTTCATTGGATGGCAAATGAGGCCAAGCTAAAAAATATACCACCCGAGGGTTATGAAGGTGGGCTCATTATTGATGAAATGTCGATTCAGCAAGATCTACAGTTAAAAAAGATAAATGGAAAAATAGAATTGATTGGATTTACTGAATTATCTCCAGAGTCAGTAGTTTTTGATAAATTGAAATCCAACAAGAACGAAAGAATTTTAGCGAGTCATGCACTTCAACTTGTATTCCTAGGGTCGACAGGTTTTCGGTTTCCTTTCGCACATTTTCCTGCAAGCACTGCATCTGGACATGAACTCTATTTATTAGTATGGCAATCTGTGAATAGGTTAATGAACTTTGGGTTTAAAATCATGTTTGTTAGCACTGATGGGGCACAGACTAATAGAGACCTCTTTAAGCTTTTAATGCCTGAATTTAGTTCTGCCAAACCAGTAACATGCTCCTTTAATAATATTTACAGTAATGATAAGATAAGTTTCATCATGGATGTTTCTCATGTTATTAAAAAAATTAGGAACAATATCTTAAAAAGTGGAAGTGAATCTCAATGTAAAAGACATATGAAGTTTGAAGGTAATTTTATTGAATGGAATCATTTCAAAAGGGCTTATTCATGGGATATTTCAACCCATCCCTTTCCAGTGCATCATAAATTGTCACAAGATCATTTTTATCTGACATCAGAGGCAAAAATGCGCAATCACTTAGCAGAAGATGTACTGAATGCTGATATGTATCATTTGATGAAGCTGTATCAACAAACTTTGGGAGAATCAGGCTCTATGTTAAATGCTACTGTCAAATTATTGTCAAATACAAGTGTTCTGATAGCAAATTTTAGGGATAATAGGGCTATAACTGACTTAAGTGATGACAGATTAAGACAGAACCATGATGTAATGGATTTTTTCATTAAATGGGAAAAAAGTATTCAATTGGACACAACTGTCAAGCAAAAAGAAATGTGTATGATATCTCACCAAACCAGGCAGGACATAGTTTCATGTATTTTAGGATTTGAAGAATATTGTCAGTATAGGTTAAAAAACAACAATGCCTCTGTTATCCCCAGTAGACTAAATAGTGACGTTATTGAGAACGTATTTTGCCAACAGCGCACTTTACATAGTGGCGCCAACACAAATCCTACATACCTTGGTTACTGTCATGCAATGAACTCCGTCATCTTGGGCCAAACAACAGTGTCAAGAAAATCAAATACTGGTGGTGATACAGCACAACCTCCAACACAACAAAATCAAGTAAAGGTATAAAATAAGTCACTTCCAATATATACATTATGTACACTTTATCTGTTTTCATGTAGTCCTGAAATTAAAAAGAAATGTCACAAATATAATGCATGCATAAAATAAATAAGAACAATTTCATTACTAGCTGCCATTTATTATGGCGCTTTTGTGTGATGAAAGGGAGAGTACTGTAAGTGATGAGATACATGTATAATTCAAATTTAGATTGAAAAAGTATATTCAATACTACAGAACAAATTACTCATACTGAACATGCTGAATTTAGTAGTTTGAATAAAAAAAAAGATGTGGTGTGATTGCCAATGAGACAACTCTTCACAAGAGACCAAATGACACAGAAATTAACAACTACATGTATAATATGTTACTATACTTCCTTCAACAATGAGCAAAGCCCATACGGCATAGTCAGCTATAAAAGGCAAGAAATGACAAATGTAAAACAATTCAAAAGACAAAACTAACGGCCTAATTTATGTACAAAAAAATATCAAAAAACCCATATGTAATACAGCAACAAATGACAACCACTGAATTACAGGCTCCTGACTTGGGACAGGCACATACAATGTACATACATAATGTGGCAGGGTTAATGGTTGAAGCTCAAAAGATCTTCTTATAATTTCAAAATAAGGTTTATTGAGATTTGTTTTCTTTAAAAGGTAATTATTGGTTTACTTTTATTATAAGAGTAAGGAGGAAAAAAATCACCTCCCCCCCCCCCCCCCCCCCCCCCCCCCCCCCCCCCACAAACACACACACACACACATTTTCTGAAAAAAAGAATCAAGTTAATAAAATGAAAATTGTGTTAGATGTATTATAACATATATAGATGGTGAAGATTGGATCAATTGGACATCAGTGTTGAAATAATATTTTCTTTGCCAAAACATCTGTAATTTCTTCTTTCCTTTTCTTGGAGGAAATTGTAATTGTAATGTCTTTGCAAATTAGTAATAAGTCTTTTTTGTGAAAGAGCTGTCATTTAAAAAAACAACATTTTGGCTTGCTATATTTTTTAAAGAACCATACCCCTTTCCCTCCTATTGCAAAAAAAAATCCATTATTAACAGAAGCTTTTATTCAACCATCATTCTTAATTTGAGAGAAATTTCAAAATGAGTTTGTATTAAAAAAAGAAAACCCTCCAAATTATTTTCTCTAACCCCTCTTTTAACTTGGAATTATCTAGTTCCTTAACATAATCAAGTATACTTGCTTACTTTATTATAAGCACAAGGGACAAGTGAATGACCCGTCCTCCTCAGTCAAACATGCCCATTCTGCTTCATCCTCTAAATTAACACATTGCCGATGAAACCATAATGTGCAAACATCACAATTAATCCAATCTTCACCGTCTATATATGTTTTATTACATATAGCACAATTTTCATCCTCTATTGTCTCTTCTACTTTCTTGGTTTTTTTCCCTTTTCCTTTCCCCTTTCCTTTAGATTTTTTTTTGCCATAATTTCTTGTCCTTTTTGTTTTAGTCAGTGTTGAAGGAGCAGTCCCAGACAAACTAGTTTCTGGTTCAGAAGAAACATGTAGAGAGCCAGAGGGCCCAATCATGTCATCATGCACTGATTGTTCAGAGACAGGCACAGACTGAGAGATCCCACTAGGTCCGGGCTGAGGTTCATAAGAATCAGGTATATTTAGAGTTTCAATACATGTATCACTATCTAATATTTTCTTTGCCAAAACATTGGTAATTTCTTCTTTCCTTTTCTGGGAGGAAATTTTAATTTTAATGTCTTTGCAAATTAGTAATAAGTCTTTTTTGGTGAAAGAGTAGTCATTTAAATATTTTGGATTCTGAAGAAGTTCTGATTTAAGACGCAAGAAGGATGACTGTTTATTGGTTGATTTGTCTTCGGTATAAAATTTCATGTCAAACTTTTTGATAGATTTCTTTCCCTTTTCAGTCACTTTTTTTCTCAATGCCTTTCCTTTTTCTCTTTTTAAAAAAGCCAGAAAATCTCTTCTAAACTGACTCAAGCTTACTTTCAGAAACAAAGTCACAACTGACTGGAATAAAATGAGAAAGTTGTCAACAGCTGTTGCCATGGAATTAAGTAATGTGCGAATGTCATGGTCATTCTCACATTCATCCTCAGAAGAGGTGGTAACGGATGAGGTCACGCACATTAACCATGCCTCATATAACTCGTAGTCATCAAACAGTTGCTTTAAAGAATCATTATACAAATTTTTACCATATATGACTAAATTTTCATGGGTCAATTTTTGGCGGCATTGAATTTCAAGCTTTTGAAAAAAATCAAAAGCAGAGTCAGAAATATTTGTTAGTCCCTCACGCTGATTTTGTTTACGCTTAATTTCATCTAAACTAGTTTTATCAGTAGATACATCTACTAACTCACCAAAGGTACAGCACATTGAATTCAAAATGTTCATTTTATTTTGTAAATCTTTCAGTTCCTTTTCTTTACCTTTTGCAAATAATGAGTTTCTTATCTTCTGTGACAAATTGTGCTTTAATTTTGCAATCACATACCCACTGATATATCTAATTTTGCCCTTTCCAGCAGGATCTAACTCTTGAGTTAAAGATGGTTTAGGTAAGGGTTCAGGTGAAGTCAGATGCAGATGAGAAGATAAAGTTTCAAAAAACTTTCTTTCAATGTAAAATAATACAGATGTTAAAAGTCTATAAGCTGGACCTTTCAATTCTTGTAGTTCATACTTTTTAAGCAGAACAGAAGTGCTACATTCATATTCTTCTGAATTTATGTGTTTATTGAATTTAATAAAAAAATCATTCCTATGCTTCTGAGTGTATTTATCCTTATCTTCAGGGAAGCAGTTCAGCCCTATGTCATCAATAATTGATGCCTGCTGATCAAACCAATCATTGAATAAATTAAAGTTTTTAAGAATTAATTCTTTAAAATATAAGATCTGCTCTTCTGCAGGGGTATCCAAAAATTCTAATAAAACATTGTCAAAGGCCAGCTTTGAAGGGAGAGGATCAGTAGAGAATACTTTCTGGTTGTCATCAGTTAAAATTGTATCTAAAAATTCAAGTTTTTCTATTTCAGAATCTGAAAAATCTGAATCATTATCAAAATCAATAAAATCTTTCTCAAATGTTTTGCTGCATGCATCACTATCACTAGAAGCTGATTCAGTTTCTGAATATGAAAGTTTTTCAAGTTGAGTTTTATTTCGGCAACATGTTAAATCTTGGTTAAGCTCACCTACACTGAATGATTCATAAAAGTTCAATACATATCCTGGATGCTTTTTGCAAAGATGTTTTTTGAAATTGACTACTTTTAAACCATTTACAGACACTGCTCTTCCCACTGCGACACCTAATTGACCTGGTTGAACACTGTGTTGGCAATTTACTGTTACATTTTCTAAACTCATACCTTGGGCTTTATGAATTGTAAGTGCATAAGCTAATTTTAATGGCAGTTGAATGCGCTTTGCAATAATAATTTTCCCAACAGGATCATAAGTGGAAAAAATTTCTGCTCCAATATTTGCCGTAACTATTTTCTCACCAATTTTGAAATTAACATCAACAGATTTATTATGCAGTTGAACAGCAATACCACGAACACCATTCACTAAAACATCACTAAGATTTTTGATCAACATAACAGGACACCCTACCTTTAGCCCTAAATTCTTTGGCGCTAAAAACTTGTTTATATAGTGTGCAGAACCTTCATCTACTGAATGGTATGTTTGAAGCTCTCCTTGTATTTGATTTAGTTTATTATAATTGAACATATCAACGTCAATGTTTCTAGCAAAAAGTTGGACACTGCCTGCTTCATCCTGCAGAGGTCTATTTAATGATTGTAGAAATGCTACTGATTCATCTGAAGGATCCCCAACCTCTAATTCATTAATACATGTTATCAAATTATGTTCGTCTTGTCGGTGTACAATATGTAAATTGATCTTGTGGGGGAAATAACTCTCAAACCATGGTAAACGAAAACAGAGGTTGCCAGGGTCACCATACAGTTCATTTGAAACTGGTGGAAGCTGATAAAAATCTCCTACAAGAATAACTTGAATGTTTCCAAATATATCTGGAGAGTTCCTAATTTGCCTACACAAAACCTGGACCTGATTTAAAACTTTAGAGCTAACCATTGAAATCTCATCAATAATTAAAGTTTCAACAGATTCAATATTGGATTTGGCAACTGTGTATCTCTCATCTGTTCTAAGTAAATGAACAATTTCCTCTATTAAATACCTTCCGTCCCTTATTCCTGACCACTTGTGAAGTGTTTGTGCACCTAGGTTGCCGTAGTGTGTGGCAGCGATACCAGTTGAACACACGATAGAGACGTTTTTCTTTTGACTATATCTCATAAATTCAACAATTTTCTCAACAAGAAATGTCTTACCAGTGCCTGCTTGGCCTGAAATCAGTAAATTATGGCCATTAACGGCCAAATTGAATGCGAATTTCTGGTCTTCATCCATTATTGTTGTTGTTGTCTGTTGTTATAAAATTTCCCGCAAAATATATTCGGAATTCTCGCGTTTTACCGTTGTCGTCATTGCCATTCGGAAATCGATCGATCGGGAGTGATTATGGTTCTCTTGATTTAGGAGGGAGTTACAGAATAGGTAACATGTGAAATGGTTACCGCCCTTTTGAAAATACCGCACAGATGTCGCTAGCGATGTCACTTCCGTAGCTTCTACTAAAATGTGGTTGAAAATATTCAAATCGCGAGTGAAAAGTGTCCCAGAGGAGGACTTTATACCTGTATTTTGATTATTTATGTATGTTTTCAGTGAGGATAATATATATGGCGAAGAAGAAATACGATATTGGAACAGGTAGGACATAATTTAATAGAAAATTTCAAGAAATATCCCGAGCAGTACCTCAATGTAAACAAACCTGAGTGACTTACCTTTCCGCCTATACATATATCAGAAACCCCAAATTTTAGAAACTGGTATTTGATAGTATTCCTTGCATTTGAAGTGATAAATAGCATACAGAGAGCTGAATATAAGCGAAAATAATGATATTTTTGCTCGATTAAAAAAAAAAAAAAAAGGGGGAGGGGGGCATCACAAGGCTCCTATAGGGTCCTGTCCTCAAGTACCTGTGCGTTTTTCAAGAAAGCCGGCTACCTTCACTTGCATGGTAACACAACAAATACCGCTGGTTATAGAAAATAACTTAATAACATACCTCCATAACAATTCTACCAGCTGGACTGCCTCCAATGGACATATCGAAAAAACATTTTGGGTTTGCCATACTTGATAATCTCCTGAAAATCAGGTGAAATGAATGAGTGAGCGGAATTGTGATGGCGGGATTCTCGAAGCCGGTAGAAGAAGGAAGCACGTGGTTTCTCTAGAAATGAAAACGAGTTTGATGATTGAAACGAGATTGATTTTTATAGTCTATTTCATATTTGGGTTTTAAAAGGGGTCATCTTGGGGTCATATGAACCGTTTTCATATAGTTTAAGCTCTCGCTTCGAAATAGTATCACCATGTTAGAACACTACATTGTACAACCGATTTCCACAATTTTAATACACAGCGTTGAAGATTCCTTTCGTTATTTTTTAAAAATATAAACTAAAATAAGGGTAAAAACTAGATCTAAGTTTTTTTTTCAGAAATCACAAATTTTGAGAAACAACATTTTATACCGAATTTTCAACCAATATTGATATAAATGTTATGAAATGTAATTTAAATTGATTTCAAATGATCAAAATTGATTTCTAGTTTAATAGTGTGATGATTTATTTTGGTCGTAACATTTTCGTTATAAAACGGCTTAAATTTTTTTAAGCAAAAATTCTTTTTTTTTTGCTTGGATCGCCATGAAAATTGATAAAGAGGTTTATTCCATATTGGTATTATTTTAGTAGGTTTCTCTACATGAATTGGATTTTGAATAAAAAAGCATATTAATTCACCCAGGTGAGAAAGTGTTATTCACCGCGCCAAACGTAACGCGCTTTTACATGCAACGTTATGGTAAAATGTTTCATGTAAAAAAAAAAAGGTAGATACATGTTTGTCAATAAATACATTTTCTTCTCTCGGAATGTGGAATAAAACAATTACTGTCTTTTGTTTCGGTAAATATTATACAATTACTGTCTTTTGATGAGGTAAATATGCGGTTTTATTGACTTTTGAAAAACTGGACGGCCTCAGTGAATATCAGTTTTTCAAAAGTCAATTAAACCCCATATTTACCGAAACAAAAGACAGTAATTGTTTTATTCCATATTCCGAGAGAAGAACATGTATTTAAGGAATAACATATACCAAAATAAATTTAACATGAAAAATCCTCGGAAAAATCTAACCATAACGTTGCATGTAAAAGCGCGTGACGTTTAGCGCGGTGAATAACACTTTCTCAGGTGAATATGCTTTTTTATTCAAAATCCAATTCATATAGAGAAACCTACTAAAATAATACCAATATGGAATAAGGGGTTTTATTGACTTTTGAAAAAACTGATATTAACTTCGGCCGTCGGCCTCATTGAATATCATTTTTCAAAAGTCAATAAAACCGCATATTTACCTCATCAAAAGACAGTAATTGTATAATATTCCAAAGCGAATACAAGTGTCTAAAATTTTGAAATTTTGAAAATGTTGTAAAACTGTCTTTCTAATGTGAAATCCCACATTTGAGGATTGTCTTTTTAGGATGTTAGGATTACGATCAATGAAGACTGATATATAAAGGTATATTTGGCATTGTACAAGACCATAATTTTATTCTGACTGTTAATGAAGACTTTACACGGAATCCGGCGTTATCGACCAACTTTTTCTGTCACGGTCCAGTAGCATCGTTTCTTCTTAAATATTTTCTCGCACAATGTCTGGACATCGGTGGAAATGCAACCTTGCCAACTAAAATCGCACCAGAACAAAACAGCGCTTATTTCAAATATTCTCAAAATTAAATGCAGTTTTTTTTTTAATTAGACAAAAGGTCCTTCAGTATAAGCAAATTCAAGTTTAAAACAAAATTACTAGATTTACAAATGAAAATCAACACTTAGACTATATAGTCATAAAGTAGGACAATAAATGAACAAAAGACAAACCCGGGTACATATATAATAAGTAAGTAAGTAAGTAAGTAAGTACTTTTTATTGGTTTAAAATCCAAAATTACAGGATTGGTACCAAGACAATACAAATAAAATACAAGTATAATAACACATAACTGTACTAACAATAGACCATCAACACTGAAAACAAAAAGTAAATTAAAAACATGGGTCACGGAAAACATGCTCGGCCGACACCGGAGAGTGAAGAGTATTGCTTCTTGCATATGACACTCGCCGTGAAAAAAATTGATATGAAGACTAGCTTTTGTTTCAACTTTTAAATTTCCGACATGAGGCATTTGTCTCCATGTAGTTACGGCCATGCATGCGCTTTAAAATCTGTGTTTCCCCCATTTCACCTCTGACCACACAGAAGGGACTGATTTGAATTTAACAAGTCATTTTTTAAGTCGAACCATTTGATTAGGTTGCTCTCTACTCCTCATTCCACAGTGAGCTTCTGTTTTGTTTGCTGTTTGCTGTTTGTGAATGTGTATTGTATGCGCGTCATCATCAATGTCCTACATTTCCATTCTTTTAAACATAATAACATTAACGCCTTTTAACGGTACCAATTTTCCTGCACCAGATGCGCATTTCGACAATACATGTCTCTTCAGTGATACTCGTGGCCAAAATATTTGAAATCCAAAGCTTATATAAAAGATAAAGAGCTATAATCCAAAAGGTCCAAAATGTATAGCCAAATCCGTGAAAGGAATCAGAGCTTTGCATGAGGGAGATACATTCCTTAATTTATAATAATTTCTAACATTTTGTAACAGCAAATTTTAATAACACAAACAATCCGTATTTCCATGCCAGTAACGAAGAACTGGCTACTGTGCTGGTGATACCCTCGGGGACTAACAGTCCACCAGCAGAGGCATCGACCCAGTGGTAGTAATAACATTAACGGTACCAATTTTCCTGCACCAGAAATGATGTTATGGCGTGAGGATTTTATGACAAAAAATTATGTAATGTGATTTAATTTCTAACCACAAAATATGCATTGCATTAACGCACATGTAATGCAATTAAACAGTATAGATGATCTGCTTTAAAATGGTGAACAGGAATAGAATCTTAGATGGATTGTTCAAACAGAATTTGCCCATGCCATATCCCATGCCAACAAATTCCACTTATTGAAAATTTAAATACTACCCGCGTTTCGCCACTATACAAGTGTAAGCTTTCATAAGGACGATATCTATCATCTGCCACAGCACATCCTCACGAAGAGCGACTTCAATTCATATGTCGGATTAACAGTCTGTAGGACCGTCGGACTAATACACTGTCAGATTATCGCATCTTTGGGCAACTGGGCTGTAGAAATTCTGGGGTATGCAGGGGCGGATCCAGCCATTTAAAAAAAGGGGGGGGTTCCTAACCCAGGACAAAAAAGGGGGGGGGGGGTTCCAATTACATGTCCCCATTCAAATGCATTGATCGTCCAAAAAAAAGGGGGGTTCCAACCCCCGGAACCCCCCCCCCCCCCCCCTCTGGATCCGCGCCTGGTATGGATTATAGCTATATATACGCTCCCACTAAATCCATAATGGTTGATATGTTAGTCTTGGATACACATGATTTTTATTTACTTGTTATTGGCTTTGACTGACTAGATAAAATTGAGAATGGAATAGATGCACTCTTCAGTGGCGGAGCTGTTTTCGATCTGGCGAGTTCATTAAGCTCTCTTCAAATATTGTTTTGTTCAGTGCAAACATATGTTATTAATCAAATTGAATAACAAGTTAGCATTAACAGATTAATACAAATGAATAATAAATTGGATCCGGAAACAAACCCACGGTGACCTATAGTTGTTAATGTCTGTGTTATTTTGGTCTTTTGTGGATAGTTGTCTCATTGGCAATCATACCACATCTTCTTTTTTTATATGTTAACATGTTCGACCCCTCACATTCTGTATGTGCCTGTCCCAAGTCCGGAACATGTAATTCAGTGGTTTTTTGTTGTTGCTATTATACATCATTTGTTTTTCGTTATTGGTTTAATCTATTTTATTGTTATGTATAAACAGAAAAAAAGTTAGGACGTTATACGCACGATGTTCGTACATGTAAGCGTAACACAACGTCGCGAATATTTCGTAACGTTCAAACCAAAACCTCGACTAAAACGTTGTTTTTAAGCAAGTGCGACATTCTTGTAAGACTCCGCAAAATCGACGATGCTTTTTAACTACTTATTGAAAATTGATGTATTTTAGATTTTTGAAAAATTAAGAAAAATAACATTTTAAAAAATCATAAAATTCTATCATTATAAGAGCACTGATAAGCAAACAATTGACGTAAATTTGAGTTGAGTTCGTTTTTACGTCAAAAAATGGCGGTGCGACAACCTTGTAAGCCTTTGAAAAATCGTCCATAAATTACCATATATCATTTTCCAGGATATTTGTCTTTAGATTATAAGACAAAAGTTTTTTGATTCTCAAATTTGTAATCCCAATTTTTTTCCCGTGTGACAGATTTGCTCTTGTAGTATGGAACGTTTTTTTTTCTATGATGTCATTATAACGTCATAAAAAATGCATAAAAGACTGAATGAACCTTTCTGTTAAATAATGGAAAAAAACGTTTTTTCAAAATGTTAGATAGTTGTACCCCTATTTTTGACATTTTTACTCTTTGAGTATGTTTGTTTTGTTCATGCATCGTTGACAATGTAATGGAATTTGATGCGACTGTCATACAAGTGAGAGGTTTAGCTAGCTATAAAACCAGGTTCAATCCACCATTTTCTACATTAGAAAATGCCTGTACCAAGTCAGGAATATGACAGTTGTTATCCATTCGTTTGATGTGTTTGGACTTTTGATTTTGCCTTTTGATTTTTGATTTTCCTTTTTGAATTTTCCTCGGAGTTCAGTATTTTTGTGTTTTTACTTTTTTTTTTTAGACGAAAATCATAGTTTAGTGGTTACAATAAATGGAATATGTTACGCGGGACAGCCTAAAAATACCCGTTTTTTTTAAAATGAAGCTTGTCGCATGCAGCATAAAAAATAGTTTCAACAATTATTTTTTTTCATTTTTATTTTAAAAAACATTTTTTTAGATACGTACAATAGCAATGAATATGATATCACAAAATTATATATTTTAGACTTGCATCTTGCCAACTACGCCGATTTTCCAATGAGGTATGAACATCGCGCGTTACGTCTAGGCAGTTAGTTTCATCGTTTGTATTGTTTTACATTTGTCATTTCAAGGCCTATTATGATTAGCTATGCGGTATTAATGTTACTCATTGTTGAAGGTCACACATTGGCATATAGTTGCTATTTTTTTTTTGCGTCATTTGGTTTAATATAAAACAATTACAAAGTGAATGGAGGTGTATGCTAGTGTCTTTTGTCGCGCGTTTTGTTGCAAGTACATCGATTCTTTTCTCGCCCAAACAGGGAACAAATTCTCGGAAATGTAACGCATCGGATTAATGCTTTGAGTACGATTCATAAATGTCGTTCCACTTTGCTGGTAAAATGTGCTGCTTAATACCAATTACCTGCCTTTCAAGACACACAAAGCGCCTCTGCCCTAAACTGATCATGATACATAAACTCAGCATCTTGTAAGAGAAATGGAAAGGTTTGTTTATTCCACATGCATTGGCTAGATGTATAGGGGGAGGTTTGGAATAGCACAAAACATTTTCCATCGAATTATTTGCGCCTGACCAAAGTTAGAAACCTCTACGGCTCTAGCCTTTTTTCTCCTTGTGCTGTTTTTTTTTAAAATTTGGATCATTTATATGCTTTGGAGTTGAGGGAGGCTTCCATTTCGTTGAATGATTATACATTATTTCCCATGGAGCAGTTGAGGCCTTCCTCCGATTGCTGGATTTTTCTCTGCGTTGAAGACACAATGATGGCCTTGGGGTGTTTTCTGCCCTTTGGTCTGTCTGTAAATTGTCTCTTTGACTCAATCCCCGTTTATATTATAAATTCTATCCTGATGATTTATTCTATTTATATATATTTTGAAAAGGTTTCAAAATAACAAACATATGTAGTTATCACATAGGCAAAATAACTAACATAGGCAGTTACCACACTGTCAACAAGCACTTAATAAAGCTTTTATTAAGCTAAAACCAAAAACATATTTTCATGGAGTGTTTAATAAAGAAAACAAACGCTTGCAATTGTATATAAAATCAGCTCGCTAAGAGACGCAGCAAATTTTATTTTAATAAACTAATCTTTATGTCAATATTTTGCTCATAAGCCGTGTCGTCAATTCTACAGTCTACCACGATCTACAAAGATCAAATTTACATATTTACTTATAGTCTATATATTTGACAACAGTTTTACTTAAGAATTGAATGCTCTTTTTTGTAAATTTATTGGGGTGTAAAAGCGTTGACCGAAGTACATTTTGTATGAAGCGCGGAAGCGCTTCATACTTAAAATGTGCGCACGGTCAACGCTTTTACAACCCTATAAAGTTACAAAAAAAAGCATTCAATACTTATAATTACATTTTTAACTATATGATCATGAAAACACGCCTTTTATCAAGTTTTTATTTTATTTACCTGTGCACTTTATTGTGGGACCTCGTGTCATCATGAATGAGAAGTTTTATTGAGTGATACAACTGCTTAAGGAATAACAAAAGATGTGCAGTTAGCCAATCAGAATAACGTATTGTAATGAAACATACATCTAATGTAATTATATTCATTTAAAGATGAGTGGGACTTCATAACGAACTTTCCTGCACGAGCGTAGAGCTTAGAATAACCAACATAATAATAGCAGGCTTGTTTTTGTACTGTTACGAATCACAGTTTATGACTAAACTCAGTAAAGACCCGTCGAAATTGCATTAAATTGATAAATTCAACAATATTTACCGTTATCTTGATGATATTTTTTCGTTAAATAATCAAGAATTTTCTCGATTTCGCCTTTTCGCGATTTTGTGTTTTCGTCTTTTCACGATTTCGCGTTTTTGAGTTTTCGCGTTTTCGCGATTTCCCTTATTCGCTTTTTTGCGTTTTCACGATTTCGCCTCTTTGCGATATACATGTTATTATAGATCTACAAAATATTTCAACGAGACTGATTTTATTCACCATTTATCTCAGTGTCCCTTTGATAATATCAGTGCAAAGTTTTTAAAAATGTCATCACACCTCATTTCAGTTTCATTATGCCACATTTTTAATTTAAGCATCATTAAATCAGTATACCCATCGTTATTCAAACTGGCTAAAGTTCTACCAGTTTAAAAATAAAGGTTAAAAAAATGATGTTTTAACTACAGATCTATTGCAATTTTACCATTACTATCTAAAATCCTTGAGCGACACGTAAAAACTCATTAGATGAATTTTCTGAACAAATATAATCTATTGTATGTCATGCAATCAGGCTTTCGTGCAAACTATTCCTGTCAAACTGCTATGATGTCTTTGTTAGATAAATGGTTAAAAGCCGTTGATGAAGGAAATTAGTAGGGGCAGTATTTCTAGATCTGTGTAAAGCTTTTGATCTTCTAAATCATAAACTGCTCCTTCAAAAATTACAAAAATATAAATGTTCTTATAATTCAATTCGTTGGTTTACTTCGTATTTAGCTGATAGACATCAAGTCATACCAATTTCAAATTCTTTTTCAGATGTATCTACATTAAAAGCAGGTGTATCTCAAGGGTCCGTTTTAGGTCATATATTATTCTTAATATTCATTAATGATTTGCCTTTGTGTAATCCTAATTATAATCTTGATCTTTTTGCTGATGATAGCACTATTTCTGTAATTGGAAAAAGACAAAAGGTATATAAGTCAAGCACTCAATGTTGTATTAGAAAATATTTGTCATTGGGTTGATGAAAACAAAATGTTAGTTAATGTGTCAAAAACTAAGACAATGTGTATAGGTTCAAAACAAAAACTGTCTGTGATGTGTAATGACACATTAAATGTATCCATAAATGACCAAAAGATTAATGAAAGTCACTGTGAAAAAGTCCTGGGTATTTTTGTTGACAACACTCGTTCTTGGTATGATCAAATTAATCATATAATCAAAAAAGTCAATTCTTCATTAGCTTTATTAAAAAGAATCAAGAAATACTTGAATTACAATGCACGAATTCTATTTTACAATGCGTATATTCTTCCCCATTTGGATTACTGTTGTTCAGTATGGGGAAACTGTAACAAGTTTTTAGTTTACTAAAATTGCAAAAAAGGGCAGCTAGGATTATTTTAAACGAACATGATATTCGTAAACCATCTATTGGACTGTTTAAGGAATCTGGAATTATTCCTGTTACTAAGAGAAGACTTTACCACAAATCATTATTAATGTATAAATTAAAACGCCAACTGGCACCAACATATTTATCCAATCTTATTGTGCCTACAAGTAGTAAATAGTTATCAAAGGTACCAGGATTATAATTTAATACGCCAGACGCACGTTTCATCTACATAAAACTCATCAGTGACGCTCAGATCAAAATAGGTGTAAAGACAAACAATCGTACAATACTCGACTTTCATCATCAGATAATTTTATTGTTCCTAAATCAAATACAGAATTATAAAAATCAAGTTTTTTTTAGTGGTCCAAAAGTGTGGAATTCACTGTCCAGTGGACTTTAAAAAATCAAAAGGTATATCTGCATTCAAAAACTCTTACAAGTCATTTTATTTTTAAAAGTATTAAATTTATAAGTTGAGCCACAATGTTTACTATAGGTGTTTTTGTTGTTGTTGTTATATTACTTTGTATACGTCTATTGTTTACATGTCTGTAATATTAGATTAATTATGTTTTATTCATATTGTTAACATTGTATGTAGAGAGCCTTATTGAAAATTGGTTTAATCCAAATAAGTTACTCTCTGATTATACACATTGATTTTGACCCTAGTAAAAGTATCATTAATTGTTCTGTATAAGATGAAGAACTTATTCCATTGAAGCCATTCTGTTTTTTAATCATAAAAATACACCAGGTCGTCAGAATACCGTATAGCGTATATACTCAAGTTTGTACAAATAACAATAAAGTAAATATAAAAATGTAATGATATGGTATAATTGACAATGTTCTCGAGACATCTATCAACCATTGAATCACCGCATGACCTTCACCAAGTTAATCAAGAATAATGTTAGGTTTTACATTTTTCTGTTCGTTTTGTTTTAGGTATACAATAAAATCAACGCCCATGTAATACTTTCTATTGAAAGAGTAACAATATATGATCCCATGCCAAAGAAATCACGAAGCGGATCACAAACGGATGACTCAAAATCAGATTATCCATTCGTTTGATGTGTTTAAGAATTTTGATTTTGCTATTTGCTTAGGGACTTTTCGTTAAAAATTTCGTCGGAGTTCGGTAATTTGACATTTCATTTTTTTGGACCAGTTTGTATGATAGAAATTAGAATAGACTCAATAAAGATAACAATCTCTTGTAGTACATTGCATACATGTGTACGGCAGCCGCACATTTCGTCTACAGAAAACTCCTCAATGACGCTCGCATAAAAAGTTCATAGGCAAAATCAAGTACAAAGAGCATTGAGGATCCGAACATTCCGAAAGGTTTAGCCAAATACAGCTAATGTAATATATTCCTTGGGTAGAAAAATTTTGTTTTTCGAACAATTCAAAATTTTGTCAACAGCAAAATATATAAATATGACCATATCTATGATATGCCATGTCACCACAGTAGTGCGGAATCCATTGCTCACCAAATACCATAACACATTTTTTTTTATCATCAAGGAACATATTTAAGTAGTTGAACGGTATGTACAATATCCGAATCGCGTGACATTTGACATATCTCTAAATACGAGTAAAAAAAACTAAAATAAAAAAACAAAACAAAAATGTAGAAATACACAATATTCCATTTAAGTTATCATAAAATTTTATAAATGTTAAGCATGTGAAGCTAAAAACGTCTGCATTGAATGTATGTATGCAATGCTATGAATCTAGAATGATGTCTGAAGCCACAAAATTAATAGCCTTGATATATCAAACAAAGCTAATACAAATTCAAGGTTCTATTAGGTTCTACATGTTCTATAAGAAAAAAAGTCCCCTTCCCCGTATTTAAACTACAGAATTAACCGTAGCAACTTGATTGGTACCACATGTAGAGCAGAATCGATTTGACCTTCTGGATCATCTGTTGGTAGGTTAGATAAGAGTCGAACACCCAACCAGTATATTGCGTGATGACCTACTCATTTGATAAAGCTTATCAATCAAATATAAATATCTAGACGGGTGTCATATGTGGATCAGGATTTTCTTACCATTCAGGAGCATCAGAAATCACCCTTTTTTAATGAGATTCGAGTTGAGCAGTGTGTTATATGTTTTATATACAGTTGTTTGTCTTTTGTTGCTTAATAAAGACAACAGTAGTATACTGCTGTTCAAAAGTCGATTGGGAGAAAACAAAACTGAAACCGTGGGAAACACATCATTATGAAACAACAGAACACTGAAGTGCAAAAAAAATAAATGACAATGCAACATACATATATCCGAACTATTAGATAACAACTGCCATATTCCTGACTATGTAAAGGATATTTAAAAGAAATGGTGGGTTGAACATGGTTTTGGGGTTTGCCAAACTTCGCGCTTTATAGAAATGTTAAATATACCGCTAACATGAGAACATTACATGACGGGAATACAGTACAAATAAATACAAGAACACTGATGACAGAGCAATACATAAAAAAAAAATCAATATAACATTACAAATGTTAACCACAGAATAACAACTGAGAACTAAAATTAATTTAGGACAGTACACAAAAACAGCTTAATAGAATTTCCCCATGTCTTATATGGTCTATTAACTGGTGTTTGTCTTTTTCTGTTTTTTGTCAAGACACTGTCAGGATTTTTCCTAGTAGTTAGTTGGGACATCCCTTGGTATCGTTGGACTCTCTTCCAATTAAAGTAAGAAACTAACAAAGAACGGATGACTGAAGCTCAAAAGCACTAAAACAAAAAGACACACACACAAATAAAGTTTTATAATTTACTTCTTTCAAAATACAAATCATTTAATACATTTGAACACAATAAAAAATTATACATTAAATAAAATGACTAAATTGTATGCAAAAGTATCAAAATTACAGACATTAACAGAACTATTCTCTCTAGATTATAAACTTTACAATATTTTTCTCGGGATCAGTCAAATTATTAAAATTTGAACAAAAATTAGATCGCGAACATTGGTATATAACTTTGACATCATTTGAAAAAATGATTTTAACATGTTTAATGTTTATATTTTTCGAAGCATACTGTATACATATATACTTTCATTGTCATTCACGTCTTCACATCTTCCTGTTACAAGTTCGCTCCACACCTCTAAATTTACTCAATGCGCATCTAAACTACTTTGTCATATTCATCTGAGTATATGTTTTATTACCAAACTGATACCTGAACAGATAACAAGTACGCAGTTTGAATTGAATACATCTGTTTACTTAAATAGCTTGAAATAATACCATTCTTAGTGTTTAATATCTTGTTTACTGAAGCTATTGTTCAATCGCGAGACACAACCAAAAGAAATCATCTGTTCCACGATTTTACATTCATTCATAAATAAGAAACAATAAATACAAGGACAAAAATACTTTTCTGTTGATAACACTCTCACACACACACACACACCTGATAAATGAAGAGCAGTCTCTGTATGATTTTCAATGCGGCTGTGTGGGAAAAGAAAAAATAATTCGTTTTATTTTAACTTTATCTTTCATACAATAAAATGAAAACGTGTGAAATTGTAAAAATGGACGATAAATGAAATTATCCTGATTTAGAGAAATTTCTTGCAATTTGATTGGCTGATATTGTTCTAACTAATTTCAGTTAAATTTTTTATTACGTGAATTTGAATTATCTCCCTTATACCATTGACCTTATATTTTTTTAGATGCTTAATAGTCCTAATATTTTTCATTTTTCAGTGTTAGATTAAATTTCTAAATATATTTGGTTGCTTTTGACCCAATAATTTAATTTGAATTTTGAATATAATAATATGTCATATAAAAAAATCAGGATAAATTCGTTACACAGTTTGCAATTGTCCTAATACTGAATCTATCGGGTCAATAAATTACACTTTGGGTTTGGCTTTTATTTTTTATTTTATTGACTAGATGATTTCTCGTATTAAGACAATTGCACACTGTGTTACTAATAATATTTAGTAAAATACATAAACAAAAACTACTGAACTCCAGGGTAAATTAGAAAAATAAAGTGGGAAAGTCAATAAAACTGACAACATTAAATATTCAGATTTTATCGACCAAAACAACTATCATTTACAGATTATCTGTATCTGGTAGTTTATTGTACAAACAAAAATACATTCAACCGGTGTAATATTTCCTTGTTACAATAACGAAATCATTCAATTTTTAAATTGTTATTTAGATGGGGGGTGTCTCATTGGCACTCACACCACATCTTCCTATACCAATTAAAATATTTTGCCTTAAAAAGGAAAATAAAACAGAAAGCAGTACCAACAAAGGTTAACTTTGTTGATTTGCATGTTTTAATACTTTCTGCAGAAAATATTTTCTACTTAAAATTGATTGTCATAATGCCCACTGAAAATATTTTTCGAAACAATGTTTTTTACAGTCTAGTAAATTTCTTTTAACAAAGCGGATGTACCGGTGAGTATCAGAGAGTGACACTCATACCTACAGTTTAAATATATTGCTTATATGACTTTTATTTTCTCTTTCAGTATTGTCGTAACTTTTAAGTACCTAATTAATAAACAATAATGCACATGTTCCGTATATAGCTGCACAATAATGTCACGAGGCGTCGAACCACACACTAAATGATCACATCTTTGTCACACCAGGTCCAGACCAAGATTTACTATGTGTCAAATGATGTTCGGATGAATTTGAGACTGGTTCGTTAGTAGCATCATCCTGGAAGAAAGGGAACTGTTTAATTAAATATAAAATAAATGAAAATAAACTCATCATAGATATCAGGATTGCGGTAAAATGAGACATATTTGCATACTAGTGCACACAAAATGATTTTTTATACGCCCGTCAAAATTTTGACGGGATGTATTATGGTATACAAATGTCCGGTGTCCGTCCGTCCGTCTGTCCGTCTGTCCGGCGTAAACATGTCGCACCGTAACTTGAGAACGACTTATCCAAATTTCATGAAACTTACTATAGTTGTTTCTTATGATGGTCAAATGATCTGTATACTTTTTGGTGAAAATTAGATTTAAACTTTTTGAGTTACGGCACTTTGTAACTAAAACAGGGGTGTGTTTTTTTTCACATGTCGCACCGTATCTCAAAAACGTTTCTTGATTATTGCTTAAAACTTAACACACTTCTTAGTTATATTAATCTTAATATCTGTATACTTTTTGGTGATGATTCAAAATTTCATTTTTGAGTTTTTGAGTATTTTGTAAAAAAGGGGGAGGTTTTTTTTACATGTCGCGCCGTATCTCAAAAACGATTTATGATTATTGCTTAAAACTTTACACACTTCTTTGTTATATTAATCTAAAGATCTGTATACTTTTTGGTGATGATTCAAAATTTCATTTTTGAGTTATTGAGTATTTTGTAAAAAAGGGGGAGGTTTTTTTTACATGTCGCGCCGTATCTCAAAAACGATTTATGATTATTGCTTAAAACTTTACACACTTCTTTGTTATATTAATCTTAAGATCTGTATACTTTTTGGTGATGACTCAAAATTTTATTTTTGAGTTATTGAGTATTTTGTAAAAAAGGGGAGGGTTTTTTTTACATGTCGCGCCGTATCTCAAAAACAATTTATGATTATTGCTTGAAACTGTACACACTTATTTGTTATACTAATTTAAAGATCTGTATACTTTTTGGTTTGATTCAAAATTTTATTTTGGTGATATTTGTAAAAAAAAAAACAGTTTGGGGGGGGGGGGGAGGGTTCACATGTCCCGCCATGTCTCAAAAACAATAAATGGTTATTGCTTAAAACTTCCTCAGAAACTATTTATGATTATTGCATAAAACTTCCACACAAGACGTCGGGCGTATCATGCGCTCATGGCGCAGCTGTTTATTTTCTTATACAAAATTAAGGGAATTGCACATAATATTTCACTCAATTGGAGAAGAAAGCAAACATAATTTGACAACGCCATTTCTAAAAAAAAAAAAGAAAGATCAAACAGACTGACAATTAATAGTACACAAAACACAACATTAGAAAATAAAGACTGAGCAACACGAACCCCTTCAAAACAATTGGGATGATGTCAGGTGCCCAGGAAGGGCAACCAGACCCTGCTCTATATGTGACACCCGTCGTATTGCGCGTATTACTACAAACTCGGTAAAAATTGTGATAATAGCGATATCAAGGAAAAAGAGGGACGAAAGACACATAAGGGACAGTCAAACTCATAAATCGAAAATAAACTGACAACGCCATGGCTAAAAATGAAAAAGCACAAACAGACAAACAAATGTCACACACAAGTGCTGACGTCTAAACTGGAGCTACACTTGGATACGGAACGTCCACCATCAGTTTTATTTTAAGAATTACAAGAAAAAGCAGACAAAGTGACTGACCGAACAAACAGTTTACTTCGTTTTTATATCTCCTTTTTGTAGTTATTTTCTGACCCCTCGATACCACCGAAATAAATTTTTAAATTAATATTTCCTAATCTTTATATACATACCTTATCCTCTTAGTATTGACTTTTTTATTGGGTAATTCGTGGTGCATAACTGAACTTTTATTGTGTATACATATAATATTATCCACTATATTTTTAAACTGGATTTAAGATTGACATATTGTGTAAACATCCGCCTTTTGTTTATCTGTTTTTGTTTCGTTGTCCCTTTGATGTATACAAGTACTAAGTATCTGTAAATGATCAGTTCTTTTTCATAACTGGTCCAGACCAATATTTACTGTGCATCAAGTGATGTTCTGAAGAATCCGATTATAACTTATTAAAACAATACACGAGGACTAAGGCGGGCAAACTCGGTGTTTATCTCTCTAAAAATATATGATGCCTTATCCCCAAATATTTTTTTTAACGTTTTGGTAATAGGAGAAACAAGTCGGGTGTCACTCAGGAGCAAGCACTGTTTACCCTTTAAGAACACCGGAGCTCACCCAATGGTTATGGTAAAGTAAATGTTGATTAATCTTTATTTTTCTGAGTGCTGCTTAGTAGATGATCTTTTTGTAGTTGTTCGCTTGACCATGTTCTTGTCGACTTACGGGTTTTGACAATCTCCGTACAGCACTAGTTTTCTTTCCGTATACTTAGTACACTACAATACATATTTAGTGTAGTGATACGAAGTAATACGCAACGGATGTGAGCTCTACGCCGGAGATTGGGGTTTTGATTGTCCCATTGGTATATTTGTACTTTTTGAAATGCATAAAGATAGGAAATTAAGTACATCTTCCTAAAAGTAATGCTAGACAGTTCATTTTGATATTAAATTTAAGAACATTTTGTTTTCTCGTAGTGCCATAATTGTATGCAAACTTGCCTCAATTTTACAACTTTCATCATTATTTCCCTCATTTGGATTGGTTGTATTGCATTGCATATGCAAGTCTTGTGTCGAGCAGGTACTATGCATTCTACCATCAGATTTTGGAGGCTTTTTCTTCGTTTTCATAATTGTCGGTATTTTTAATCTTGACCAAAGTCTAGGTTTTTCTCCAGAGGAAGTTTTCTACAGAAATCGGAATAATATAAGGATACATAAATAAATAAAATGATAAAAAATAAATGATAAAACTGTTTGATTTTTAAATGTACTAGTATATTATCGCACAATTTCGACAAATCAATACAAAGAGAGTAACATAAATGGAAGGCGGGCATGCTGATATGAATATGTTCAAAACAGCTATTAGTCTTATCAGATTGAGAATATTTTGGTGTGATATGAATATAACCCCTTCTTTGTACTATACCGATAACTGTTATATTCCTGACTTGGTACAGACTTTTCCGTAACTATAAAATGGAAGATTAAACCCGGTTTTATAGCTATCTGAAACTCTCTCTACATATAATAATTATTCTGATGACCAGTCTTTAACTTAACTCCTTTATTTCATGTTTGTAGCAGATATGAGCAAATATACCTACTCTCAAGTCTTTGGTTTGACCAACTCAGGTATCGAATCCACGACCAATAAATCACCAAGAAGATTAATGAAAGAACACTTATGTGAATGAAGAAAACTTATTCTATAAAGCAATTACCTTTCCTTTTCCGTAGCTCTCAATTTCTTCTTGGAATTCTGAAAGATTACAGAACATACTTTTCTTAAAGGAGGGTCTTGAAGTTGTTCAAAGAATTAGGGGTAAAAAGTGAAAAATGAAAAATCCCAAAATTGAAGAACAGAGAAAGATAAGAAAACGTGAAAAATAAAATGCCCAAATATTGAAATATATGTAGTAAAATACGGAAAATAAAAAAAGAGGCGAAAAATACCAAAGGGTCATTCAACCTCATAAGTCGAAAATAAACTGACAATTCCATGGCTATAAAGAATGATCAAAGAATATAGAATAAGGGGGACTAAAATATAAAGAACATAGAAAAGTTAGCAAAATGAATAAAGAATATAGAAAAAAAGGTATAAAAATGGAAAAACAAAGAATCCATTAGGAACTCTATGCTGACCCTTATAAACGATAGAAGGACTTTACTATTAGAATGATAGATATTTTGCAATTAAATTAACTATATAGAAGACAATACACTTGTTGAAAGTGACAAATGACGCTGTAATAGTCTATATTTCGGTAATACAATATATCATCCTTTACTGCGTACAAACAACAGTGTTGCACTTTTTTTTCCAATGTCATAATCACATGTTTGTGTAAAACATGCATGAACGTAAGAAAAACAGCACCCAATCTATCAGAATCACATCTAAATAAAATGAACACTGTTTAAATTGCTGCTTTGGTATTGACACAATAAACGGGAAACATGCACTTAGATACGTTATTTAATATTCATACCGTTACGATTTTCGTATTCTATGAATTAAAATAATTGTCAAAGTTGTGTATTCCATAATGAAAAGAAAGGAGAAGGTCCGGTAAGGACTCATTTTGGCCTCAAATTTCAGTTTCATCTGAAGAAAGATTTTGACCATTTTTTAAACACCTAAGTGTCTATTTCACTTGATTCAATTAGTTTATGTGAAATATTTTAACTGATTAAGTCATTAAAAACGATCCGATTGAAGCTCAAATATGAAAAATCTCTCAAATATGCCAAAAAACGTCACTTTTCAGATTGTTCTTGTCAAAAATGAAAGTGGCCGCATCCGTGTTCATCCACAACCTTTATATATGTTATGCATTATCATAAAATTCAACTTACATTGCAATATTAAGGATGAACACGAATGCGGCCACTTTCGTTTTACACGGAAACCGTCTAAAATTTAACTAAAATGATAGAATTTTGAAGATTTCAGTAATTTAGCGTGACTTAATGGTGCTACAACCCGATATATGTGCATTGTATTGTCAAAACAGCCCATATTTATGTAGCAGAAGCATTCAACTGTCCAATAAATAACTAAAAGTTTACATTTTAACAATTTTGTAAAACTGTTATATTTTTGGGCCAAAAAGGGGCCTTACCGGACCTACTCCTTTGAATTTAACATTTAGCTTAAGAACACCCAAAGCACAACCGACTACAACAATATGGGATGATTTCCTCTTATAGTCGATGTGTATTGGAAATACCCTCTGTTTTAGTTTGTATTCTGGATTTGTTTTTTCTCAATAAATTTATGAACCTTTGAACGGCGGTATACTACTGTTGTCGTTATATGCTTAAAATAATTCAATATCATATTCTACTCACCTGGTATTTTTGGAAGTTTCTTATCTATTCTACTCACCTGGTATTGTTGGAAGTTTCTTATCATCGACAATACCGCTATCTTTATTCCTCTGTATATTTCCTAAAATATAATATCAATATTAAAATTGCTTATTGGTAGATTAATTGGCAAACACATGGTAACACGACTTATCAGAAATTAAGAGTACTAATATAGCACAAATTGATAATACTGTTGCATAACTTACTTGCCACTCGAAACAAATTGAAACAAAACTAACTGCAGGTTTAATAAACCATATGCTTCATCAGGAAATGTTTTTACCAATTTTGGAATATGACCGTTGTTTTCCATTCGTTTGAGGGGTTTGAGTTTTTGTTTTGCCATTTCATAAAGGACTTTTCGTTTAGCATTTTCCTTAGAGTTCCGTTTTTGCTATTTTACTTTTTGTATACTGATGTATGAATGTCTGTTTGTATTTGTCTTTTTGACAAGACGATTGTCAGGGTATTTTTTCGACTAATGAGTTTGAACTACCTTTTGGTATCTTTCGACTTTCATATGCATAGGTAATTATTGTAGTCATTTTGGAATTAAGCGTACATTCCCATTAATGCTTAACCCGCGTCGCATCAATTACTGCTGCTGGTGGTCAGTTTTTTAACATTGACATAATTTATATAATACGTCATAAACATTTTCGGGTAATAATTTTTTTCAGAAATTAAAGTCCCAGGTCTTGTTCCAACTTCTTCATTCAAAATTAACTAAATTGGTTTTGAAATTTTGGGTTTAAGTGGTTTTGAAAAAAGTCAATAAAGAAAATGCTTCAGACACATCAAATTTATGAAGTGCTATTTTCATTTTACACTGACATGTTCTTTGATATACAGGAATGAAATATACTTGTAATAAAATTTGCACTTTTTTATTTCATTTGAGAGCATATTATGTTAGTAGCACAATTTTATAAAACACCTCTAATCGGCCAGTAAAAAATAACAAAATCTTAAACACAACAGCAATGCTGATAATAACTATTATAATGATGATAATGATAGCAAATTAATATACAAAAAATAAACAGCATATAATTACACCTAAATTTACTAACCTTTAAGTGTTTCTACTTTCATGAAACTTCTAATCATATGAGCAAATTCAGGAAATTCATTGGTCTGAGCTATTGCCTGAGGGGTCTTTTTGTCCATGTTCATAGCAAAACAGGCATCCAGACTTTCTGGGAGCTTCAGAAGTTCTGAGCCCAATGTCTTCAAATTGTACTCCGCAGCAAAATGCAAAAGGGTTGGACAATGGCTTAAATTACAATCTAAAAAAACAAAAAACACATGCTAAGAAATTTGGCTGGTTGTAAATGTCTTGGATTATACCTTATGTGAATTTTTTAACTAGATGCTTTGTACATTTATATCTTTATCGAACAGTGGATCTCTGAAAGTATCAAACTGATTTTTACAATTTATGTCTATGTATTATCAAAAAGTCTAAGGTTTGGATATTTTAGTTGGCGTGAATCTATATCTTTTACATTCAACCGATTTTGGAGCACATTCTCATTGAAATGCATAACAAAAGATGATTAAAACGTTGGGAAAATGAGTCAGTGAAATTGATTGCCGTTTGATATTGCGTAATTGAAATAGATCACAAGCACATACAAAAATACAGCTGCTTAAAATAAAAATAACTGTGAACATATTTCGTTATTAATCATTGTTCACTGTTCTAAATACGTATAGTTATTCAAAAATTAAGTAAAGGCTTATAAATGTCGGTGATTAAAAACAGTTTAATTTACGTCAAATATTAACGCCGTTTTCATTTTATCATTGTTAACGTCACTATATCTTTGTTAACGTTGTGATTTAATTATTTAATATGTTATAATAATAAATTGAAATTACACAATCAAACGAGATAATCGTTTACTGTTTGTCCATACATCGAGGTTTTCCATCCGTCAAATACCATGCATTTCTTTATAAATTGAATTGAAAATGAATTCATCAGTTCATAAGTTCCTACATAATTTATTTGACATTGAAGTAGTATTTATATTAAATCTTAATATGAAAAGACTTGATATAGTGTGTAGTATACAATGAACAATCTGCCTTTAATACAGAAATTCAATGACATTTGACTGAATAAACTTAGTGGGATACCTTCATTAATCAGCGGTTTCCAATCATCTGATTCTTCCTGGTCCTTTATCTGTTTATACTGACTGGTAACATGTTTATCTAAGAGTTCACTATGTGAATCTGTTTCTTCCATATGAGACAAACCTAGCATCTGACAAACTAATGGAACTGGATCATTCCCAAAACCTAACGTCTCTCTGATAATGTCTAATTTGGTCGGCACAGGTTTAGAGTAAAAAACATTGTCAGTGACTTCAACTAATTTTGGAATGCTGCCGGTTCCCATTGGGATATCATTATCTATGGCAACAAATTGGCAGTCTTCTTCAAATTCTGTGTTTTCTAAAAAGACAACAACTTATCCAGTAGAATAAAACAACCGAGGTGATGAATAATCACAAAATAATAACTGATACGATAATAACCAAAAGAAAGTAAGATACGCGTTGACATTAGTTAGCAGTACGAAAAATTCAGCCCCATCCTCATTAATCGTAATATGTGAGGTATTATTTTCATTTCAGAGAACAGCTGATTTAATATGATAAACCTTCATAGTTAAAGTAAGTTTCTCTTATTTATAAATTTACTGTTTACAAATTTTTGATTGTTTTTGAAATATTAAGGCTTTTCTACTTCAGGCATAGATTACCTTAGCTGTATTTGGCAGAACTTTTAGGAATTTTGGTCCTAAATGCTCTTCAACTTCATTCTTTATTTGGCCTGTTTAACTTTCTTGGATTCGAGCGTCACTGATGAGTCTTTTGTAGACGAAACGCGCATCTGGCGTATATACTAAATTTAGTCCTAGTATCTATGATGAGTTTATTTATAGGTTTCATATTTATAAACGATTCTGCCAAAAAAACGCAACAGTAGTACACCGCTGTTCAATAGTAATAAAAAGATAAAGCGACAACAAATCCGGGATTCAAACTAAAACCGAGGTAAAACATCAAATATAAGAGGAATATAACCGAACAAAAAACAGGAACAAAAACAAACGGCAACATATATAGGCTTAGTATTTAAATTTTAACTGTCGTGAGTAGATTGATATCTCATTGCACCGATTTGGTGGAAAAATTTGTTTCTCTATGCTAAGTTTTAAATAAAAATGATAATAACAATATGCTTCATTTTAAAAACATTCCGTCACATTAACATATGAAACAAGAGGTAAATACATACAAATTACATTCATATAAATAATATGTGACGTCGTTAGGTGTGCTTGGCTGTTTCACGTGACATCACACTACCCCCATTCAGAGGAAACTTATTTGACATTAGACATGCATTTAATCAATAAATAACTGAGATAAAACAAAAACAAATATCAAATGTTGAAGACCGTACGTTGACCTATGATGGTTTACTTTCAAATATTGTGACTTGGATGGAGAGGGGGTCTCATTGGCCCACATACCCTTAACACATACCACATCTTCCTATATCTAACTCTAGGGTTAGAGAAAGTATTATCATTTATGGAGTACCTTACTTAAGACTGGTAAATGAAGGAGTTTTAGTTTATTGAGGTCTCACTTGACCTCTTTTCAATTGAAAAAAGATATAAGCAAATTATTTATAAAAGAACACACAATAAAATTCAGATGCGGGGGGTTGTATTATATCATAAAAATTTGTAAATATTTGCTAATGAAGTTTGACTTTATTTTCGAATGGTTTTCAAGACGGATATTTAATAGAAGGAACTTCTTTTTTCCAAATAGCAAAACAATTAGAAGTTTAAATAAAACACACATTTTCAAAATGTTTTATGAATACGATGTGCATCAAAAATAGTTATCAAAGGTACCAGGGTTATAATCTATTACACCAGACGCGCGTTTCGTATACATAAGACTCATCAGTATTATGCCAATTATATAGAGAATAATACATGGCAAAATCCGTATCATATGTCGTATCATCCCGAGACATCAATATCAGCCCAAGGGCCTTTAGGCCCGAGGGATGATATTGGTCGAGGGTGATACGGCATGTGATACGGATTTGCCATGTATTATACACTTTATCATATATTTCAACAGAAGAGTATTATATTATATGAACTGTTTTCTGATCCATAGCACTGGGTTACCTTCAGTTCTACTTTTGTCTTGTTTCAAAGGCCTTAAAAGAACTGCTCAATTACTTATCCGAAGCACCTGGGTTACCTTACAATTTGCGTGCTGTTGTTTTAAAAATATTTTGTTTATTATTGTATTAATTTGTGTGTTTTGTATTTTTCATAGTTGCATTTAGTGTGCCAAAAAATATGAAAACTTGACGTTCGTGACGTCACATACAATATGAAAACTCGACGTTCGTGACGTCACATACCAAACAATGACGTCATTCAAAAAATTTACCTATTTTGAGGAAAATTTTTCTTAAGCAAAAAAAAAACCAAACTGACTATGTAAAAAAAAAAAAAAAAAAAAGTAGGGGTGTGATAAAGGGTAGGGGTGTGATAAAGGGTATGCGATAAAGGGTAGGGGTGTGATAAAGGGTATGCGATAAAGGGTGCGCATCAAAGTTGCGCGATATGGATTAAACAGCAGGCTATTTATCACATATGCAAAACTACTGTATTTACTACTAAACATATGATAAATATTTATATCAACATTTACCCCTATCTTACTACTGTGCCATGGGGTTAAATAGGTTGATCAACAATCAGCTGTTATAGTCAAATTTCTAATAAACAACTACTTTTTGAAAATCTCTGATTTATTTACTTCTAACCTGGTATTTGTATCTGGTATAATGCTTTGTCATCAAACACTGCTTTTGTATTGACTAGATCGCCTGAATTGTTTAAGGTGATCTCTATCTCGTTTGAACCTTTTCTATTGCTAAGAATGAATACCTCAACGACCTGGAAAAGAAAATGAAATGTTAGAGTGGTGAGTACTTAACACTTCCTAATAAACATGACAAATACACGCAATATCAACAAAAGACTTTATCAAAAGATTAAAACTGAAGACTTGTTTTTAAATTTGTTTTTTTCTGACTTGTATTATATGGAACAAAACGTCAAGACCGATTTATATTGCAAAGCTTCGTAACAATGTAAGTACTATAAAACGTACTCCAAAATGGTCCACACTTTCTAAAAATCCCCTTTCCAATTGATAAGTTATTTAAGAAGTCTTTTTCAGATTTGCGTTTTCAAATATAATTTTTTCAATAATGATAATATTATAATACACTTGTCATCAGTTCTAAACTCGACGTGTACGCCGTGCTGCTTTATATATACTAGAACACACCCGTGATATCGCGGGTCCGTGACTGAATTAAAGTATATAACTATGCGCAAGCCTTATCTTAGTATTAGTACTGTCATCTGATAAGGTCATGCCTATTATAAGATACACAATTTTCTCTGCTTTCAAATCTGTCTGTTTGAATGCGTCGAACTGGAACTTATCAATTATTGGTAATATTAAATATTTGGAAAACAAAAGGTCCTGGAATGGAGTATTTTTTAATCAACAGCATTGTCCTACATTAGTTATAAATAACGTTGAACTCTTTAATTCGCTGTTTTACGTCATGCCCGCTAACAAATTGAAACTTATTTTTAGTCCAGATTTTTAGTATTCGTATTATTATCTTAGAAAGTCTTACGAATTAAAATACTACAATAGGTAACAATTTGACAATTTAGTAGTGTCAACCCTGTGATTATGACCCGTTTATATAGCATATTAATCCTGAATACACCGTTTGGTAGTGCGCTTGTCAGATGCGAAACGTACAGATAAGGTAATAGGTAACAGGTGATTATACTATTGGTATCGGTATAGGACTCGACCCGGAACTTCCTAATTATTGGCGATATTAATTACGTGGAAAACAAAAGGGCCTGGAGTGGTGTAATTTTTAATCTACACCTTTGTACTATATTAGTTGTATATAAAGTTGAATTCTTTGATTCGTCGTTTTTACGTGATGACGGCTGACAAATTGGACCTCGTAATTTTAGTATTATAGATATATAACTGGAGACTTCTTCTACAACTCATTATAAACACATGTGTAAGTATTCTTTTATAAATTTTGATACAAACGTGTTAAAATACGTTAAAAGGAATGAAATGAAGTATACACCAATAAGACCGACAGGAAACAAAATAAAAAAACCAAAATTAAATGTAAATAAAATCATCAAAGATACCAGGAAAGGACATTTGTATTTGCTTCAGCCGTGCGTTTCGTCTACAAAAGACGCATTATTGACGCTCGAATAAAAGAAAATTATGAATGCAAAATTAGATACGAAGTTGAAGAGCATTAAGGATAACAATAATCAGTATGTATACACACGAACTACTGTAAGAAGAGGTTTATAGTAGCATGTGTCGCTTAGCTGATAAATCTATCTTTGAGTTGTTTAATCTTAAGAGAAGATAACGCCCATTAAGTTTAGGTTCGGACAACTTTGTTTCCCACATTTTCCTTAAGATTCAAAATTATTCACCTTAATAGAAGAAATTTTTGAAATTAACCCAATCCGATAATATACTTAGTATCATGTCTGAACCATTTATATATCATTCCTGTTTATATAAAGCAAAGAAGGTGTGAATTATGTAGATATTGAGATAATAATCCACCAGAACAACTTATGACGATGTCTGTGACTTTATGTCGGTTTACATTGGCCATTTATTTGAAAGAAGGCATTTTTTGGTCAATAAAGTTTCAGTTAGATGCCGTTTGCTAACTTAACGATTGTGTAAGGGTCTACTCACAAGCAACAACTTAAAAATGACGGAACGTTTCAACTTGCAGGTATAAAGAAGATATTTGTAAATATGCCAAACCTACTTTCTAGGTACACCTGATTATATGAAAAAGAAAATGTGGTATGATTGCCAATGAGACAACTCTCCACAAGAGACCAAAAGACACTGACAATAATAACTATAGTTCACCGTACGGACCTTTTCAAAATCAAAGTATCTGATGACCTTATCAATAATCAAATCAAAACCAAAACGACAATGTTTGATGGAACCATTCAGTCATAAATTTGGAAGTGTGATTAGAGTATACAAAGTAGATTTAAAAACATACGACATGTAAAAGAAGTTTAAAATTGGATGTGAAGGGAATCAACGAAAATTGTTGGAAACTAAAGACGTCATGTTCCACATCATCAACATTGAATGAGAAATATTTTAAGAAACTTTTAAGTATTTAATTTCTTAAATGTTTCAGTGAAGATTGTTGAAAAAAAAGTAACATCACAAAAATACTGAACTCAGAAGAGAATCCAATCGGAAAGTCCATAATCACATGGCAAAATTAAATGACAAAACACATAAAAAACGAATGGACAAGAACTGTCATATTCCTGACTTGGTACAGGCATTTTCAAATGTAGAAAATGGTGTATTAAACATGGTTTTAAAGCGTTAAACCTCTCACTTTGATGATAGTCTCATCAAATTTCGTTATATTTACAATGATGTGTGAACTAAACAGACATAATAAATAAAATAGTCAAAATATGGGTACAGCAGTCATCATCGTGTACCAATTTTAAAAGGAACAATTTAATAGAACACAAACAACATCTATCTATCTATTCATTGATTTGCATGTCTGACGTCAGAAAATTTTATACGTCACATAAATTTGTCGTTCAAAGTATACACAAACAAATTAAAAATTTCACATGGGCAATGTAAGCATACAGGGTTAAAAATCAAAGTATGTAAGAATTAATTTCAGAAATAGACAGAGATTTAAAATAGTCTAAACGTTATATAGAATTTATAAGAATCCACAAATAGTTCATTCAACTACGCGATTGAATAATTTTAACGTTTTTTCAAACGGAAACAAAGATTGCCTGTTGCTGCAATGGTCTCCCCTGGTTGGACACAAAGAGGGACGAAAGATACCAAAGGGACAGTCAAACTCATAAATCTAAAACAACTGACAACGCCATGGCTAAAAATGAAAAAAAGACAAACAAATAATGGCACACACGACACAACATAGAAAACTAAAGAATAAACAACACAAAATGAACAACAACCCGACAATCATCCTCCACATTTCGTTTTTGACAAATTCTATAAAAAAATGACCTGGTAGATTCAGAGAAAAAGATGAGATTTGCCATAGGTTTATAGCGGAAACTATGTCCTAGTAATGTTGTCAGCATGTCACCCAATACATATTCAATGGAGAACCATTTGTAACGAATTCTCCAATCACCCATTACCAAAACATTTTGCATTGTAGTTTCAGAGGACTATATATGTGAAATGTTGCAAATTAGGATAAACGATTACTGCTGGTGGGCTTGTATTTTATCCGACAAGAAGCACATGTAGAGCATGGGCAACTGACATTTCATACAATAATTCAGTAAGATTAATTAGAATTGGAGAAACTGTTGCAGATAAGAAGACAATGTTAAAGGTTACGGACAACGAAAGTCAAGTGATTACGTAAATAAGTCTAAACTATAATAAAATCAACGGTACCAATTTTGTTGCACCAGATGCGCATTTCGACAAAATATGTCTCTTCAGTGATGCTCGTGGCCAAAATATTTGAAATCCAAAGCTTATATAAAAGATGAAGAGCTATAATCCAAAAGGTCCAAAAAGTATAGTCAAATTCGTGAAAGGAATCAGAGCTTTGCATGAGGGAGATACATTCCTTAATTTATAATAATTTCTAATATTTTGTAACAGCAAATTTAAATAACACAAAAAATCCGTATTTTCATGCCAGTACCGAAGTACTGGCTACTGGGCTGGTGATACCCTCGGGGACTAATAGTCCACCAGCAGAGGCATCGACCCAGTGGTAGTAATAAAATCAACGGTACCAATTTTGTTGCACCAGATGCGCATTTCGACAAAATATGTCTCTTCAGTGATGCTCGTGGCCAAAATATTTGCTATATTTATAATTATATATTAGACAAAAAACAGCAAATAGGTATAATTGATAATGAATTAACATTATAAGTGACAATGAAAGCTTGTAATTTTCTTTCTTAATGTGCAACTTTACATAAATGATGTAATAATACAGTTCGTGTAATTGTTTTACTATTTGATCAATCGATGTCTCATCAGTCCGGAATGCGGTTCGATAAAATTGCTCCCCTTGTTTATTTCGCTCTCCTGTCAAATCATGTAATTTCGCTACCTCCAATGGTAGACGCTACAACGATGGGTGTCGTCAAGAAAGGTACGATTAAAGGAATCAGCTAGGAAATAGACGATCACCATTGGTATAGGTGAGTTGTTTAATAGTTGTTGCTTTGGGATAAATGCATGTTTTGGATTAATTGATAATCAGGAATAGCTGGAAAGGAAAGAAACGTGTTGCTACGTGAACCCGGAAAGGCCGGGACGAATTTAAAAAAAAAAATCTAGAGACGATCGTTCTGAGTGTGCCACCTACACATTTAAACGTGTACACAAGCACAATATTCCCTATCTATGTAATGTGTTTTCATAATTATGTGATATAGAGCAAAAAAAGGTAGCAGTTTTTTGTGTCTTGTTGTTAAGCATTTCCAGGGGAGATAATGTTATTTTTCACGGTGTGTTTGATAGGTTTGTTACATTGTAACATTATATAATACACACTCAGAAAGAGGATTAAAATAGCCTCCCACACTAAATTAACTGAATTTTAATTATTCTATTTACCGTTATGCTATTATATAAACTTCGGAGGTTCATATCACTTATATTCAACGTTTTTATATCGGATTTTTTTTACTATTGATGTTGAACGGTTCATAGTAAAAAAAAAAATCCGATAAAACCGTTGAATGTAAATGATATGAACCTCAGAAGTGTTATATATTGTCCTTTAATATAAGACTGGAGGTTCATATCATTTACATTCAACATTTTTTATCGAATGTTTGTTATTAACTATCATTGTTCAACGGTTCAACGGTTCAACGGTTCAACATTTGTACTAGTTAAAAAAAATCCGATAAAAATTAACAGTTCAACATTGATAGTAAAAAACAATCCGATAAACATGTTGAATCTTAAAGATATGAAACTCTGAAGCCTTACATTATAGGACTATCGTTTATTAGTTCTTTATCCTAACTAAATGTTTTTTTTTTGTGGTGTATATTAAAAAAAGGGGGAGGGGCTTTTAAAAACACAAAAATACCTTACTAATTTCAGGATTCGACACTAACGCATCCTACAATATTTGTTTACAGAATGAGAAGTTGAATTCCGATCCGTTTGTACGGGGAACATGTGGTTGCAACCCCCTCTTTAATTGCCTGTTCGATTTTTTTTTGCAGTGTCGAAAAGGGAGATAGACAGCAGTTTGTTTTATCAAAAAGTTATGTACGTTCTGCTATACATTTGACAGTCAGTAATTATTCTGAATTACACATGTCGACCAAAGGCATGGAACAGAGAGGAGAGGTTTTAAAGAACCAGATGCTTATCTGAGATTCTAATTTGAACTAAAGAAAGCAATATATAAAGATATGTAGGAGAAATAATCTATATGAATAAAGTTATGTCACAAAAGGAACTTGTTTTTTTTTATATACAGAATTTGTCAAACGTCTCCATAACAGAAGAGATGTGAATGCATCTTCATAGTCTTGTAATACTAATAATTTATATAATTTCTGAGATGATATAGCAATGCTATTGGTTTCCCCTGTCTCCTTCTTCAAAAAACTTGATCATCTGAACTCTTTCTTTTTTTTTTAATTGGAGCCCTGTTCAAGAACACTGAGTTAAAACAGCATATGCTTAATTTTCGTTATCTTATAGAATCTTTTTTTTTAAATAAAACAGGTTGTACATTCAACATAAAATATGCCAGTTAACCCCGCAACTGTTAACACCCAATAAAAGTCTTTAGTATATTCATTTTTCAACTTACAAAATATGCCAAAGGTTTAAGCATCCCAAACATTACTCTTGTACAAAACTGTAACAGATTATCAAAGACTGTCTAGTAAGTACAATTTTAACCCAAGCCGCTGCTCTTTTAAGCACCGTTTTAGCAACGACTTGGTTGATTGTAAGAGTTCGGTGCAGAGACTGAAGACTTGAGACAATAACATGGAGATAAGTATGTATAAGAACAACGTTTTCAAGAATATAGGCCGGGGGAGGGGGGGCTTTCGTCGGAAAAAAATATTTTTGATTAAACATAGGGAATCACTGGAGCATGACTGGAGCGAGCTCCCCTTAGCTCAGTCTTAATTCCTTGTTGATGGATTGTTTCCTGACTTGCTTTGGTAGAGTATTGTCTGCATGTTTCACACTCGAGTAATATATATACGCATGTGCAGTACATGAAATATGAAGACACCGGTGTACTACTATAGAACTTGACTTGTAATAGTGAGCAAGTATGAGAAAAATAGAGTTAGCCACCGTATACGGTAAAAACTAATATAAGGGAACTTTGATATTCTTGAAAACTAGGGAGAGGTGTTTGAGAAAATTGAGTCTAATGTAAAACGGTTACATAAGTAATGACTCTTAATGTCTTGCAAATTTTCGACTGTAGGTAAACTAATTAGAAAAGAAAAAGATATAAATAGTAAATTCAAATCGTATGAATAATATTGGCGAACAAAAAAAAGTATCACATGTCGCCGGACAATTGTGAGATGCTATAAGATAGACTAAAAATGTATCGAAAATATAGCACAAAAGAAATCATGAAATAACTCGGTGCAATCCCAATTTAAGATGCAAACACATCAAAAGAAAAACAAAATCACATCATATCTCCACATGACACAAAACAAAAACCAACTGCAATCAACAACAAATAAGACGCAAAGAATAA